>NW_021822941.1:4887391-5086647 GCF_901001165.1 Salmo trutta | reverse complement strand
AGAGAGAGAGAGAGAGAGAGAGAGAGAGATAGATAGATAGATAGATAGATAGATAGATAGATAGATAGATTAGTGAAGCAGTTTAAATACCCTGAGCCCAGGTGGCTCCAATCACTAACGACCCTCCTCTGCCTGCAGGAGGAACCTCTATACCTTTATACACCTAAACCTCTATACCTCTATACCCCTATACCTCTATACGCCAAAGGATGTCCTTTGGGTGGTGGATCATTCTTGAAACACACAGGAAACTGTTGAGTGTGAAAACCCAGCAGCATTGCAGTTCTTGACACAAACCGGTGTGTCTGGCACCATTTACCATATCCTGTTCAAAGGCACTTAAATATGTTGTCTTGCCCATTAACCCTCTGAATGACATATACAATCCATGTCTCAATTGTCTCAAGGCTTAAAAATCATTCTTTAATATGTCTCCTCCCCTTCATCTACACTGATTGAAGTGGATTTAACAAGTGACATCAAAAAGGGATCATAACTTTCACTTGGATTCACCTGGGCTCCCGGGTGACGCAGTGGTCTAAGGCACTGCATCTTAGTGCTAGAGGAGTCACTACAGACCCTGGTTCGATTCCAGGCTGTATCACAACCAGCCGTGATTGGGAGTCCCATAGGGTGGCGCACAATTGGCCCAGCTTTGTCTGCGTTAGGGTTTGGCTGGGGTAGGCCGTCATTGAAAATAAGAATTTGTTCTTAACTTACCTTCCTAGATAAATAAAGGTTAAATAAAATGTCAAAAGTGTTCATAATGTTTTGTCAACTCAGTGTATAAGTTGGGGGGAGGTGGGGATCAGCTTTAATAGGGCAAATAGATTGGGGCTTCCATTAATGTAATTGTCTGCATCATTTCCAACCCTCCATATATATATCTTTTAACATATCTTTTTAAATAGATTTTCCTTTATTATTTTCCTCTAAGTTTACACAAGGTTCAGATAAACTAACTATATAGACAGTATTATTTGTAGACTTCTGTAATGCATTGAAACATGATTCTGTCTGTGTTGTCATAAGGTATAATTAGTCTGGTTGAACAGCTATACCAACACCTCTCCTCTCACTCTTTAGGAATGTCTCTCAGTAGTTTTCCTACGGCAGCGTCCTCCCTGACTTTGTGTGTGTTTGTGCGTTAGTGTGTGTGTGCACGTGCCACCTTTATACCACACAATCATGTGAAGATCTGAGTCGAGATATCACGGTTCAGGTCTGTCCTACACCATTCTGTCTGTTTTACACTATACTGTCTGTTTTACACCATACTGTCTGTCCTGCACCATAATGTCTGTCCTACACCATACTGTCTGTTTTACACCATACTGTCTGTCCTGCACCATAATGTCTGTCCTACACCATACTGTCTGTTTTACACCATACTGTCTGTTTTAAACCATACTGTCTGTCCTACACCATACTGTCTGTCCTACACCATACTGTCTGTTTTACACCATACTGTCTGTTTTACACCATACTGTCTGTCCTACACCATACTGTCTGTTTTACACCATACTGTCTGTCCTACACCATACTGTCTGTCCTACACCATACTGTCTGTTCTACACCATACTGTCTGTCCTACACCATACTATCTGTCCTACACCATACTGTTTGTCCTACACCGTACTGTCTGTTCTACACCATACTGTCTGTCCTACACCATACTGTCTGTCCTACACCATACTGTCTGTCCTACACCGTACTGTCTATCCTACACCATACTGTCTAGATATCATGTACAGCTCTGCCCTACACCATACTGTCTGTTCTACACCATACTGTCTGTCCTACACAATACTGTCTGTCCTACACCATACTGTCTGTCCTACACCATACTGTCTATCCTACACCATACTGTCTAGATATCATGTACAGCTCTGCCCTACACCATACTGTCTGTCCTACACCATACTGTCTGTCCTACACCATACTGTCTGTCCTACACCATACTGTCTGTCCTACACTATACTGTCTGTCCTACACCATACTGTCTGTCCTACACCATACTGTCTGTCCTACACCATACTGTCTGTCCTACACCATACTGTCTGTTCTACACCATACTGTTCTGTCCTACACCATACTGTCTGTCCTACACCATACTGTCTGTCCTACACCATTCTGTCTGTCCTACACCATACTGTCTGTCCTACACCATACTGTCTGTCCTGCACCATACTGTCTGTTCTACACCATACTGTTTGTCCTACACCATACTGTCTGTCCTACACCATACTGTCTGTCCTACACCATACTGTCTGTTCTACATCATACTGTCTAGATATCATGTACAGCTCTGTCCTACACCATACTGTCTGTCCTACACCATACTGTCTGTCCTACACCATACTGTCTCCTCCACACCATACTGTCTGTCCTACACCATACTGTCTGTCCTACCACATACTGTCTAGATATCATGTACAGCTCTGTCCTACACCATACTGTCTGTCCTGCACCATACTGTCTGTTATACACCATACTGTCTGTCCTACACCATACTGTCTGTCCTACACCATACTGTCTGTCCTACACCATACTGTCTAGATATCATGTACAGCTCTGTCCTACACCATACTGTCTGTCCTACACCATACTGTCTGTTATACACCATACTGTCTGTCCTACACCATACTGTCTGTCCTACACCATACTGTCACACAGAGAACACAAACACAGGTGGCTCTGCTCAGTTCAACATCAACTCAGTTCAATATATTTATTGTCTATGTAGTGTCGGACCAACCGACTCTTGTTTTTGGCGTTCACAATGAACGTAACGTTGTTACAAACACAATGCACGTTGCACAGCAGATTGAAAGTGATCGTGTCCATTACATGTCACTCAACATGAAACAGTGAAATCATTTCCAGCCCTGTGGGAGGAGTCCGACTTGACACCCTATTCCCTTTACAGGGAATTACTTTAGACCATTTGCCAATATGTTTACATCCGTCTATTTAATACGGTATCTGTTGGAGGTGGTGCGGATTGTTATGCTTTGATCATGTCCAATCTGTTGGTGTTTCAAATCAAAACAACATGTTGGGAGAACGTTGGGAGTTGGGTTTCCCTGTAAGGTCAGGCTAATTGACATCATTTGAGTAAATTGGAGGTGTACCTGTGGATGTATTTCAAAGGCCTACCTTCAAACTCAGTGCCTCTTTGCTTGACATCATGGGAAAATCTAAAGAAATCAGCCAAGACCTCAGAAAAAAATTGTAGACCTCCACAAGTCTGGTTCATCCTTGAGATAAATTTCCAAACTCCTGAAGGTACCACATTCATCTGTACAAACAACAGTACGCAAGTATAAACACCATTGGACCATGCAGACGTCATACTGCTCAGGAAGGAGACGCGTTCTGTCTCCTAGAGATGAACATACTTTGGTGCGAAAAGTGCAAATAAATCCCAGAACAACAGCAAAGGACCTTGTGAAGATGCTGGAGGAAACAGGTACAAAAGTATCTATATCCACAGTAAAACGAGTCCTATATCAACATAACCTGAAAGGCCGCTCAGCAAGGAAGAAGCCACTGCTCCAAAACCGCCATAAAAAAGCCAGGCTATGGTTTGCAACTGCAGATGGGGACAAAGATCGTACTTTTTGGAGAAATGTCCTCTGCTCTGATGAAACAAAAATAGAACTGTTTGGCCATAATGACCATCGAAATGATTGGAGGAAAAAGGGGGACGCTTGCAAGCTGAAGAACCGTGAAGAACAAGGGTGGCAGCATCATGTTGTGGGGGTGCTTTGCTGCAGGAGGGACTGGTGCTCTTCACAAAAGGAAGGGAAATTATATGGATATATTGAAGCAAAATCTCAAGACATCAGTCAGGAAGTTAAAGCTTGGTCACAAATGGGTCTTCCAAATGGACAATGACCCCAAGCATGCTTCCAAAGTTGTGGCAAAATGGCTTAAGGACAACAAAGGTATTGGAGTGGCCATCACAAAGCCCTGACCTCAATCCTATAGAAAATTTGTGGGCAGAACTGAAAAAGTGTGTGCGAGCAAGGAGGCCTACAAACCTGACTCAGTTACACTTATTTTGGGAAACTTGTGGAAGGCTACCCGAAACGTTTGACCCAAGTTAAAAAATGTATAGACAATGCTACCAAATACTAATTGAGTGTATGTAAACTTCTGAACCACTGGGAATGTGACAAAAGAAATAAAAACTTAAATAATTCATTCTCTCTACTATTATTCTGACATTTCACATTCTTAAAATAAAGTGGTGATCCTAACTGACCTAAGACAGGGAATTTTCACTGTGATTAAATGTCAGGAATTGTGAAAAACTGAGTTTAAATGTATTTGGCTAAGGTGTATGTAAACTTCCGACTTCAACTCTATTTCCCTCAGATTACACAGATACACAAAGAATTTGAAAACAAACCCAATTTGGATAAACTCCCATATCTATTGGGGGAAGTACCACAGTGTGAAATCACAGCAAGATTTGTGACCTGTTGCCACAAGAAAAGGGCAACCAGTGAAGAACAAACACCATTATAAATACAACATATATTTATGTTTATTTACTCTCTTAACAGAGAGTACACAGTGGCAGAATAGCTGACCACTGTGCCTGATCCCAAATTAAGAAAATCCTTGACTATGTACAAACAAATCAAACATCAAACTCCCATATCTGTTAGGCAAAGTACTGCAGTGTGTAATCACACTACATTTGTGGCCTGTTGCCTTGAGAAAGGGACAACCAGAGGAGCACAACCAACATTGTAAATACAACCTATATTTATCTGTTTATTTATCTTCACACGTCAACTATTTGACATTGTTACAACACTGTACGTAGACATAATATAACACATTTTATCAGTGTAATGTTTACTAAAGTTTCCCTTGTTTATTTCCCTTGTGTTTAGTGTCTTTTCCCTAAACACGTGTCCCATGCCAACAAACCCTTTGAGAAAGTAGAAAGAGAGAGAGAGATACACATTGAGATAATCAAAAGATAAGTATCCACCTGTTTCAAATAAAAACATATTTCTTAGTATCTACATTCAATTGATAACAGAGAAAAACAAAGATGCTCAAAACAAGATACTGTCGTCTTTGACTTTTATCTCGATGGAAAAGTACAGTTATTTCCCCAGCATTTACATACAACAGAGACATTGTATTACGAACCAAGTTAACCTAGTTCAGTTGTAATTGGCACCTGTGGGTTTAAATTGGGCTGTGCTGGGTAAACCGAGGCATGCAATTCTCTTTAAGCTATTCTGGGGAGGTATGTATTCGCTGTTACATAACCCCTTGCAGTCTACTGCCAAGACACGCAGCTCTAACAACACACGGAAGGAGTACACACACACACAAACACTTACATACACACACGTGAACTCAATGCACCCACACACACACACCTTTTTAACAATGCAAATGGAATCACAAGCACACAGGTAGATTACACATGCACACAACCCACACACATCTGTGACAACACAAATGAAGTCAACCTACACAACACACACAAACTCAGAAAACATACAACACACACGTTTCTCTGTCCGTACAGCATCTTACTGTCAGTCAGATGAACCACATTGACATTTCAGCAATAAGATAAAACACACTGTAGTCTACAGCAGCAGCATCTAGGGGAAGTATAATAAATATCATAAACGTATACATACCTAAATGAATAACAGATAACGTGTTGTCCCAAATAGTGTTGCAGGTATGTCAGTCTGTCTGTCAGTTCAGTCTGTTCAGGGTATTCACATAAACCTGGGCAGTCTCTCACAGTCTTTCTTTCTTTCTTTCTTTCTTTCTATCTCTATCTCTCTTTCTGTCACTGGTTCTTTCTGTCACGAGTCCTTGTTGTGGGCTAAACAGCCCGGATAGACGGATGGATGAATGGATAGACGGATGGCTGGATGAAGGAGGATTAAAAAACCAACAGAGTGGTGACAGACGGATCTCAGTCACAGAGGAAGATAAGAACAGAACAGCAACAGGTGTAAGTCTATCTAGGTGTTAAGGTGAAGAGAGGTCTGGAGCTGTGAGGAAGGAAAGAACACTCTAGAATGATTGTGTTCTCCCTCCTGCCGTTATAAACTCCAGGGGAGGTGGAGGGGGAGTGTCATATGTCACAAAGTGCAGGAAGCTGCCAGCAACTGCTCTGATTGGTGGCTGCATCAATTTCCTTGTAGGTGCTCGGTCAATAACGACCCAGTGGAATATATTGTGATGCGCCCAAATTGTCACACAAAACCCACATGTTGTTAAATTAGACGGCTGGAAAAAGAAATTGTTGTTCTCTCTCTCTCTCTCTCTCTCTCTCTCTCTCTCTCTCTCTCTCTCTCTCTCTCTCTCTCTGGCATTATTGGCATGGGAAACATATGTTTACATTTCCAAAGCAAGTGAAGTAGATAATAAACAAAAGTGAAATAAACAATAAAAACATTAAACATTACACTCTCTCTTTCTCTCTCTCTCTCATAACTCTTCGTGTTGTTGTTTGTTTAGTGTTTTCCAATTTTCCCAGAAGTGGTTCGATTCTATCGATTATTAAATTACATTGAGCTGGTTTCTGACGTCTGCTTGACATGTTTAAATTTGATAGGGAAGTTGAAAGGTCAAATATACTGTAGGCTTTCTACTGCCAAGTTTACTCCTTCGCTATCTCAGTGAAACGTTTTCTCCAGGAAGTTGTCTAAACGGTATTTCATTTGTTGTTGCCTTATTGTTGTTTGGTAGGTTGCTATACTACTTTCCTTCCAGGAGCGTACAGTATGTTGGGCTTCGATGCCTCATGATTGAGTATTGCTCTGTTCAGGTAGACTGTGATTTAGCTGTGATCTAATAGCAGTGGTAGTGAGCTGACTGTGAACGCTCTGAGAGACTCTGGGTTGAGGTCAGTGATAAAGTAATATACAGTATTACTGTAGTTAAATGAAGGTTAAAAAAAGAGCTATAGGTGTACATACAGTACCAATAGAGTCCCCTTGAAGACTACCATTACAGTCCCCTTGCAGCCTACCATTAGAGTCCCCTTGAAGCCTACCATTAGTGTCCCCTTGAAGACTACCATTACAGTCCCCTTGAAGCCTACCATTACAGTCCCCTTGAAGCCTACCATTACAGTCCCCTTGAAACCTACCATTACAGCCCTTGAAGCCTACCATTACAGTCCCCTTGAAGCCTACCATTACAGTCCCCTTGAAGCCTACCATTACAGTCCCCTTGAAGCCTACCATTGACTGTGTACAGACCCAGCGTGCGACAGAGCTCCAGGAGTTGTGACCCGTTTCTGTTGGTTACAGTGAGGGAAAAAAGTATTTGAACCCCTGCTGATTTTGTACATTTACCCACTGACAAAGAAATGATCAGTCTATCAGTTTATTTGAACAGTGAGAGACAGAATAATAACAAAAAATCCAGAAAAACGCATGTCAAAAATGTTATAAATTGATTTGCTTTTTAATGAGGGAAATAAGTATTTGACCCCCTCTCTATCAGAAAGATTTCTGGCTCCCAGGTGTCTTTTATACAGTTAACGTGCTGAGATTAGGAGCACACTCTTAAAGGTGTGCTCCTAATCTCAATTTGTTACCTGTATAAAAGACACCTGTCCACAGAAGCAATCAATCAATCAGATTCCAAACTCTCCACCATGGCCAAGACCAAAGAGCTCTCCAAGGATGTCAGGGACAAGATTGTAGACCTACACAAGGCTGGAATGGGCTACAAGACCATCACCAAGCAGCTTGGTGAGAAGGTGACAACATTTGATGCGATTATTCGCAAATGAAAGAAACACAAAAGAACTGTCAATCTCCATCGGCCTGGGGCTTCATGCAAGATCTCACCTTGTGGAGTTGCAATGATCATGAGAACAGTGAGAAATCAACCCAGAACTACAAGGGAGGATCCTCTCAATGATCTCAAGGCAGCTGGGACCATAGTCACCAAGAAAACAATTGGTAACACACTACGCCGTGAAGGACTGAAATCCTGCAGCGCCCGCAAGGTCCCCCTGCTCAAGAAAGCACATATACATGCCCGTCTGAAGTTTGCCAATGAACATCTGAATGATTCAGAGGACAACTGGGTGAAAGTGTTGTGGTCAGATGAGACCAAAATAGAGCTCTTTGGCATCAACTCAACTCGCCGTGTTTGGAGGAGGAGGAATGCTGCCTATGACCCCAAGAACAGCATCCCAACCGTCAAACATAGAGGTGGAAACATTATGCTTTGGGGGTGTTTTTCTGCTAAGGGGACAGGACAACTTCACCGCATCATTTGACGGGGCCATGTACTGTCAAATCTTGGGTGAGAACCTCCTTCCCTCAGCCAGGACATTGAAAATGGGTCGTGGATGGGTATTCCAGCATGACAATAACCCAAAACACACGGCCAAGGCAACAAAGGAGTGGCTCAAGAAGAAGCACATTAAGGTCCTGGAGTGGCCTAGCCAGTCTCCAGACCTTAATCCCATAGAAAATCTGTGGAGGGAGCTGAAGGTTCGAGTTGCCAAACGTCAGCCTCGAAACCTTAATGACTTGGAGAAGATCTGCAAAGAGGAGTGGGACAAAATCCCTCCTGAGATGTGTGCAAACCTGGTGGCCAACTACAAGAAACGTCTGACCTCTGTGATTGCCAACAAGGGTTTTGCTACCAAGTACTAAGTCATGTTTTGCAGAGGGGTCAAATACTTATTTGCCTCATTAAAATGCAAATCATTTTATAACATTTTTGACATGTGTTTTTCTGGATTTTTTTGTTGTCATTCTGTCTCTTACTGTTCAAATAAACCTACCATTAAAATTATAGACTGATCATTTCTTTGTCAGTGGGCAAATGTACAAAATCATCAGGGGATCAAATACTTTTTTCCCTCACTGTATGTTGTCTTAGTTGTGCCTACTGGGGCATATCGGGGAGGGAATGCTGTCTCCTCCAGGTAGGTGTTTGTGTCCATGTCTACTCTCTCGTTCTGTCACCCCCCCCCTCTCTCTCTTCTCCTGGGTTTTGTTATGACACTCCTCTTTCACCACCTTGTGAAAATATTCCAGCGTCTACCCGACATCAATGCTCTCTCTCTCTCGCTCCTTCCCTCCCTCTTTCTTTCCTACCTCTATGTCTGTAAACATGCAAGCTATGCATTTATTTAAGATGAAAGACTACACACACACAGAGACACACACAGAGACACACACATACAAACAGACTGAGAGACTTACCCATCTATCTACCAACAGTAAAGTCAACAAGTGGAACAAAGTGTCCCTTAACAACACAGCCCCTTAACCACCCAGCCCCCTAACAACATAGCCAAGCCCCCTAACAACATAGCCCAGCCCCCTAACAACCCAGCCCAGTCCCCTAACAACCCAGCCCAGTCCCCTAACAACCCAGCCCAGTCCCCTAACAGCCCAGCCCAGTCCCCTAACAACCCAGCCCAGTCCCCTAACAACCCAGCCCAGTCCCCTAACAACCCAGCCCAGTCCCTAAACAACCCAGCCCAGTCCCCTAACAGCCCAGCCCAGTCCCCTAACAACCCAGCCCAGTCCCCTAACAGCCCAGCCCAGTCCCCTAACAACCCAGCCCAGTCCCCTAACAACCCAGCCCAGTCCCCTAACAACCCAGCCCAGTCCCCTAACCCAGCCCAGCCCCTTAACAACCCAGCCCAACCCAGCCCCTTAACAACCCAGCTCAGCCCCTTAACAACCCAGCCCAGTCCCCTAACAACCTACCCAGCCCAGTCCCCTAACAACCTACCCAGCCCAGTCCCCTAACAACCTACCCAGCCCCCTAACAACCCAGGCCAGCTCGGTCCAGCCCAGCTCTGCTCCCTAACAACCTCGCCCAGCCCCCTAACAACCCAGCCCAGCGTTTAATACAAGTTAGAAAAACATGTGCTCTGTCTGTCTGTCTGTCTGTCTGTCTGTCTGTCTGTCTGTCTGTCTGTCTGTCTGTCTGTCTGTCTGTCTGTCTGTCTGTCTGTCTGTCTGTCTGTCTGTCTCGCCCTTCTTGCCAAACAACAAAGGGTAGCTTGATCATTCTTTAGGCTTGGACTCAGTTTGGAGTATTGAGCACTTAAATAAAATCAGCTGAGAATGTCTGTCAGGGTAAAAAAGAAGGACAGAGGGGAAGAGGCAGTGAACACACTGCTGCCAAATATATCCTAGTACTGTCCCAACAGCTGTTAGGGACAGGTACAGATATCCTTATACTGTCCAAACAGCTGTTAGGGATAGGTAAAGATATCCTAGTACTGTCCCAACAGCTGTTAGGGACAGGTACAGATATCCTTATACTGTCCAAACAGCTGTTAGGGATAGGTAAAGATATCCTAGTACTGTCCCAACAGCTGTTAGGGACAGGTAAAGATATCCTAGTACTGTCCCAACAGCTGTTAGGGACAGGTACAGATATCCTCATACTGTCCCAACAGCTGGGACAGGTACAGATATCCTAGTACTGTCCCAACAGCTGTTAGGGACAGGTAAAGATATCCTAGTACTGTCCCAACAGCTGTTAGGGATAGGTATAGATATCCTAGTACTGTCCCAACAGCCTTTAGGGACAGGTGAGAATATCCTAGTACTGTCCCAACAGCTGTTAGTGGTGTGGTCTGAGGAACAGGTACAACAGAGATGAGAAAGACATACAGACAATATTTTGATTTATTTTTCGTAAAGGAAACTTCAGAATCCTTTTTAGATCTCAGATACACTCCAAGTTTCCACATTTCCTGTTGTCCTGCAACAGGTTGATCGTTTGTGATAGAAATGGTGGTTGCCATGGCGACGTTAAACATACTAAACAGGGATTGGGTTAAATGCGGAAGACACATTTCAGTTGAATACATTCAGTTGGACAACTGACTAGGTATCCTCCCTTTCCCTTTCCCTTTAAACAGAGAGCTTTGTAAAGAGAGAGAGCGAGAGAGAGCAGAGCGAGAGAGCGAGCGAGAGCGAGCGAGAGAGCGAGAGAGAGAGCGAGCGAGAGAGCGAGCGAGAGAGCGAGAGAGAGAGCGAGAGAGAGAGCGAGAGAGAGAGCGAGAGAGAGAGCGAGAGAGAGAGCAGAGCCAAAACAGAGGAGGAGAAGGGGTCTCGTCTGAACTCTTTCCAGGAAAGATAAAGGTAATCAGGGACAATCCTGAGAAAAACAAAGATTGTAGCTGGAAATGTAAAATCTTGAAACTGTGTTGAATAACTGGGACAAAGTGACCTTCAGCAAAGACGGACATGTTAATCTACTTTAGCAGAGCAGTGGGTTCTATAACTTCCTAGTTTCACATGCGGAACGCCTAGCCAACATCCAATGGAACAGCACGGTGGAAAATACCTCAAAAATCTAATAATTTCAATTTCTCAAACATACAACTATTTTACACCATTTTAAAGATACACTACTCCTTAATCCAACCACATTGTCCGATTTCAAAAAGGCTTTACAGCGAAAGCAAACATTTGATTATATTAGGAGAGTACATAGACAAAAATAACCACACAGCCATTTTCCAAGCAAGGATATATGTCACAAAAACCCAAAACACAGCTAAATGAAGCACTAACCTTTGACGATCTTCATCAGATGACACTCCTAGGACATCATGTTACACAATACATGTATGTTTTGTTCGATAAAGTTCATATTTATATCCAAAAACAGCATTTTACATTGGCGCGTGATGTTCAGAAAATGTATTCCCACCAAAAACTTCCGGTGAATTTACAAAAATACTCATAAATGTTGACAAAATACATAACAATTATTTTATGAATTATAGATACAGTACTCCTTTATGAAACCGCTGTCAGATTTTAAAATAGCTTTACGGAGAAAGCACATTTTTCAATATTCTGAGAACATAGCTCGCCATCACAGCAAGCTATACAGACACCCGCCAAGTTCGGGGTCACCTAAACTCGGAATTAGTATTATAATTATTCTCTTACCTTTGCTGATCTTCGTCAGAATGCACTCCCAGGACTGCTACTTCCACAAGAAATGTTGTTTTTGTTCGAAATAATCCATATTTATGTACAAATACCTCAGTTTTGTTCGTGCGTACAGAGCACTATCCAAAGGCATAACGTGCGAGCGCAGTACCAGAGACGAAAAGTCTAAATGTTCCATTACCTTTCTTAGAAGCATGTCAAATGCTGTTTAAAATCAATCTTTATGGTATTTTTAACGTAAAAATGTGATAATATTCCAACCGGACAATAGCATATTCATTCAAGAAGAAAAAGAAGGAACGGCGTGCTCGCGTGACCGCGCATATCCAATCCCTTTGTCCTCAGGCAGTCCACTCAGTGACTGAGCTCCTATTCTCTGCCCAGTGACAGGAGAATGCTGAAAGAACTTTCTGAAGGCTGTTGACAGCCAATGGAAGCCTTAGGAAGTGCAACGTCACCCCACAGACACTGTAGTTTCTATAGAGATTCAAAAGAAGAACTACAATTCTCAGACTTTCCACTTCCTGCTTGGATTTTTCTCAGGTTTTTGCCTGCCATATGAGTTCTGTTATACTCACAGACACCATTCAAACAGTTTTAGAAACTTCAGAGTGTTTTCTATCCAAATCTGCTAATACGATGCCTATTCTAGTTTCTGGGCAAGAGTAGTAACCAGTTTAATTTGGGTACGTTTTTCATCCGGCCGTGAAAATACTGACCCCTATCCCAAACAGGTTTAATCTCCTTTAGCAGAGCAGTGGGTTCTATAACTAGCCTAGTTTGACATGTTTTGGGCATGCTCTCTGCTTGCTGCCTAGTTCCTGCCTACCTTCCTGCCTAATTGCTGCCTACAGCCAGCAGCATACCACTCTGCATCCCACTGCTGGCTTACCTCTGAAGCTAAGCAGGTTTGGTCCTGGTCAGTCCCTTGATGGAGACCAGATGCTGCTGGAAGTGGTATTGGAGGGCCAGTAGGTTTCTAACCTCCTGACACTGCCCTGTGGAGGGGGCTGTCTTTCGGATGGGACATTTAATGGGTGTCCTGACTCTCTGTGGTCACTAAGGATCCCATGGCACTTATTGTAAGAGTAGGGGTGTTAACCCTGGTGTCCAGGCTAAATTCCCATCTGGCCCTCAAACCATCACGGTCACCTAATCATCCCCAGTTTACAATTGGCTCATTCCTCCCCCAGGTCGTTGCTGTAAATGAGAACGTGTTCTCAGTCAACTTACCTGGTAAAATAACAGTGAAAAAAATATAATACTTCCTGCCTACTCATTGCCTACCAGCTAACACATCTCATGTGACAGGGCTGGTGAGAAAGATGGCTGTATTCTGGGGACCGATTAAGTAGACGTTTTCCTTATAACCACAGGTCTAGGATCAGTTTCAGGATCTCCCTAACCTTAACCATTAGAAAATAACTTGGCAACTGATCTAGCATCAGCTTGCCTTTATCCATGTCTTGAGGACGTGGGGGAAATGCATTAAACTGGCCACTAGGGGCAACAGTGAGCACTTATTTTATTTATTTCACCTTTATTTAACCAGGTAAGCTAGTTGAGAACAAGTTCTCATTTACAACTGAGACCTGGCCAAGATAAAGCAAAGCAGTGCAACACAAACAACAACACAGAGTTACACATCGAATAAACAAGCGTACAGTCAATAACACAATAGAAAAAAAGAAAGTCTATATACAGTGTGTGCAAACGGCATGAGGAGGTAAGGCAATAAATAAGCCATAGTAGCAAAGTAATTACAATTTAGCAGATTAACACTGGAGTGATAGATGAGCAGATGATGTGCAAGTAGTGATTCTGGTGTGCAAAAGAGCAGAACAGTAAATAAAAACAATATGGGGATGAGGTAGGTAGATTGGGTGGGCTATTTACAGATGGACTATGTACAGCTGCAGCGATCGGTTAGCTGCTCAGATAGCTGATGTTTAAAGTTAGTCTCCAGCTTCAGCGATTTTTGCAATTCGTTCCAGTCACTGGCAGCAGAGAACTGGAAGGAAAGGCGCCCAAAGGAGGTGCTGGCTTTGGGGATGACCAGTGAGATATACCTGCTGGAGCGCGTGCTACGGGTGGGTGTTGTTATGGTAACCAGTGAGCTGAGATAAGGCGGAGCTTTACCTAGCATAGACTTATAGATGACGTGGAGCCAGTGGGTCTGGCGACGAATATGTAGCGAGGGCCAGCCAACGAGAGCATACAGGTCGCAGTGGTGGGTAGTATAAGGGGCTTTGGTAACAAAACGGATGGCACTGTGATAGACTGCATCCAGTTTGCTGAGTAGAGTATTGGAAGCTATTTTGTAGATGGCATCGCCGAAGTCGAGGATCGGTAGGATAGTCAGTTTTACGAAGGTAAGTTTGGCGGCATGAGTGAAGGAGGCTTTGTCTCGAAATAGGAAGCCGATTCTAGATTGATTTGGATTTGATTGGAGGAGAGTATACAGTTTAGCCAGACACCTAGGTATTTGTAGTTGTCCACGTATTCTAGGTCAGAACTGTCCAGAGTAGTGATGCTAGCCGGGCAGGTGGGTGCGGGCAGTGAACGGTTGAAAAGCATGCATTTGGTTTTACTAGCGTTTAAGAGCAGTTTAACCTGTTAGGGCTAGGGGGCAGTATTTACACGGCCGGATAAAAAACGTACCCGATTTAATCTGGTTACTAATCCTACCCAGTAACTAGAATATGCATATACTTATTATATATGGATAGAAAACACCCTAAAGTTTCTAAAACTGTTTGAATGGTGTCTGTGAGTATAACAGAACTCATATGGCAGGCAAAAACCTGAGAGATTCCTTTACAGGAAGTGGCCTGTCTGACCATTTATTGGCTTTCTTTGACATCTCTTCCAAAAACAAAGGATCTCTGCTGTTACGTGACACTTCCCACGGCTCCAATGGGCTCTCAGAGCCCGGGAAAAACCTGAATGACGTAATTCAAAGCCCTGGCTGAAATACACGAGCGCTTTTGCTAAGTGGTCTATCAGCAGACAAAAGGCTTAGGCGCGTGCACTGGCCGCCCCCGCCTTTCTGTTTTTCCCTCTTTTTACAGACAGGCAGATTCCCGGTCGGAATATTATCGCTTTTCTACGAGATAAATTGCATAAAAATTGATTTTAAACAGCGGTTGACATGCTTCGAAGTACGATAATGGAATATTTAGACATTTTTTGTCACGAAATGCGCCATGCGCACGACCCTGATTTACCATTGGGATAGTGTCTAGAACGCACGAACAAAACATCGCTGTTGGAACATAACGATGGATTATTTGGGACCAAACCAACATTTGTTATTGAAGTAGAAGTCCTGGAGTGCATTCTGACGAAGAACAGGAAAGGTAAGACCATTTTTCTTATAGTAAATGTGATTTTGGTGAAGGCTAAACTTGCCGGGTGTCTAAATAGCTAGCACGTGATGGCTGGGCTATGTACTTAGAATATTGCAAAATGTGCTTCATCCGAAAAGCTGGACATATCGAGTGCATAGAGGAGTTCTGTATCTATAATTCTTAAAATAATTGTTATGCTTTTTGTGAACGTTTATCGTGAGTAATTTAGTAAATTGTTAGTAAATTCCCCGGAAGTTTGCGGGGGGTATGCTAGCTCTGAACGTCACATGCTAATATAAAAAGCTGTTTTTTGATATAAATATGAACTTGATTGAACAAAACATACATGTATTGTATAACATAATGTCCTAGGAGTGTCATCTGATGAAGATCGTCAAAGGTTAGTGCATAATTTTAGCTGGGTTTTGTGATTTTGGACGGCTAGCCTTGCTTTGAAAATGGCTGTCCTTGCTAAGAAAATGGCTGTGTTGTTGCTTTTTGCTGTGGTGGTTTCCTAACATAATCTAATGTTTTGCTTTCGCTGTAAAGACTTTTTGAAATCGGACAATGTGGTTAGATTAACGAGAGTCTTATCTTTAAAATGGTGTAAAATAGTTGATTGTTTGAGAAAATTGAATTGTGGTATTTTAGTTGGTTTTGTATTTCGCGCCGTGCGATGCCATTGGCTAGGGGTTCTGCTGGCGGAACGTATAGATATGAGAGAGAGAGAGAGAGAGAGAGAGAGAGAGAGAGAGAGAGGAGAGATTGGGGGTAGAGAGGGGGAGAGAGAGAGACTATTTATTTGACTCCTGTGGTTGTTGTTGTTCAGGAGGAAAGGGGGAACCAGCAGAGATCTGTTCTCATTTGTTGACAAGACTATTAATTATTCTTGTTTACGAAATTGACTGTGCGCAACGTAGCTATTGCCTGTCTGTTTTGCCTCTTCTTGTCCAACTGCGGCTAAAGTCAGCCTGTGTCTGCCAAACAGCAGGGAATGGATAGCGGGCAGGTTGCTGTGGGCATGGCATTTACATTTTCACTTCCTGTAAGTGTGATCACCATAACATCATGTGAAATCAAATATGTGCCCTAGTTAAAGCTGCCCTTTTTGGCTGAGAGGTCTGCCCTTTTTGCCAACACGTCTTCTGACCTCAATGGGTCTTCCTGGTTAACTAAAGGTTAAATAGGTTAGAGTTGTTTATTTTCACTTCCTGCTACTGTGAGCACAATAACAACTATGTGACCTGACCAGGGAAGACTCTGTGTCCCAGTTAGAGGCTGTCCTACATGTAGAGATCAGGTTCTACATTTAAAGGAAACTCTGTGGCCCAGTTAGAGGCTGTCCTACATGTAGAGATCAGGTTCTACATTTAGAGGAAACTCTGTGGCCCAGTTAGAGGCTATCTTCAGATCAGGTATCATCTCTTAGGTGTTGTGCCATGGAATCAGAATGCTGGGACCTAACAGGGGTATGACTGCATCACTGACCTCTCTCTCTCCTAAAGGAAAACACCTTAAACTTATGGGGGTCTCCTGTGTCCCTTTCCTAACAGGGGTATGACTGTGAGTCTATGGGGGGGGGGGGGGGCACTGAACGGTCAGTGTATGTGTGTGTGTGAGCACGTGTTAATGCATATGTATGTATGATATGTGTGTGTATGTGTGTCTGAGCAATCAGCTGGGGACTTAATAGAGGAATAGACAGAGAGACAGGCAGGTAGGCAGACAGACGGGAAGGACGGACGGCCGGGAGACAAACAGCATGGCTGAACGTTTTGTCTGATCAATTAAATAAATAATAAGAAAATAAGTGTTTTCTCAACATAGAAATACGGCGATTAGAACAGGAGTTTACATGTTATTATGGTATTAAAGACGACACCAAACACCCATCTGGGTTACAAGAGCAGATACAATGTAATCTTAATTATACAAGGGAAGGTGTCTGGCACGATTCACTATTTCTTTTAAAAAATGTTGGTGTTCACATAGTGTGTTTGTTTGATTTACAACTGACCAAACTGACCAACTGATCACACTGACCAACCAACCAACCACACTGACCAACCAACAAACTGACCAACTGACCAACTGACCAACCAACTGACCAACCAACAAACTGACCAACTGACCAACCGACCAACCAACCACACTGACCAACCAACAAACTGACCAACTGACCAACCGACCAACCAACCACACTGACCAACTGACCAACTGACCAACCAACCAACCACACTGACCAACCAACAAACTGACCAACTGACCAACCGACCAACCAACAAACTGACCAACTGACCAACTGACCAACCAACCAACCACACTGACCAACCAACAAACTGACCAACTGACCAACCGACCAACCAACCACACTGACCAACTGACTAACCAACCACACTGGGGGGGAAACAACCGACCAGTGTGGTTGGAAACAACCGACCAGACTGACCAACTGACCAACCAACCACACTGACCAACTGACCAACCAACCAAACTGACCAACTGACCAACTGACCAACTGACCAACTGACCAACCAACCACACTGACCAACTGACCAACCAACCACACTGACCAAACAACCGACCACATTGAACACACTGACCAAACGACCAACTGACCAACCAACAGACTGACCACACTGACCAACCGACCAACTGACCAACTGGCCAACTGACCAAACTGACCAACCGACCACACTGACCAACCGACCAACCGACTAACCGACCACACTGACCAATCACACTGACCAACCGACCAACCCCCCCCCCCACCACCATATGTCTCTATAGTGGACACCTGACACAGAACCCCCCCCCCCCCCCAACACCATATGTCTCTATAGTGGACACCTGACTCAGAACCCCCCCCCCCCCCAACACCACCACCATATGTCTCTATGATGGACAGCTGACTCAGAACCCCCCCCCCCCAACACCATATGTCTCTATAGTGGACACCTGACTCAGACCCCCCCCCCCCAACACCACCACCATATGTCTCTATGATGGACAGCTGACTCAGAACCCCCCCCCCCCAACACCACCACCATATGTCTCTATGATGGACAGCTGACTCAGAACCCCCCCCCAACACCATATGTCTCTATAGTGGACACCTGACACAGAACCCCCCCCCCCCCCAACACCATATGTCTCTATAGTGGACACCTGACTCAGAACCCCCCCCCCCCCACCACCACCACCACCATATGTCTCTATGATGGACAGCTGACTCAGACCCCCCCCCCACCACCATATGTCTTTATGATGGACACCTGACTCAGAACCCTCCCCCCCAACACCACCACAATATGTCTCTATAGTGGACACCTGACTCAGAACCCCCCCCCCCCCCCAACACCATATGTCTCTATGATGGACACCTGACTCAGAACCCCCCCCCCCCCCACCACCATATGTCTCTATGATGGACAGCTGACTCAGAACCCCCCCCCCACCACCATATGTCTCTATGATGGACAGCTGACTCAGAACCCCCCCCCACCACCATATGTCTCTATGATGGACAGCTGACTCAGAACCCCCCCCCCAACACCATATGTCTCTATGATGGACACCTGACTCAGAACCCCCCCCCCCCCACACCACCATATGTCTTTATGATGGACAGCTGACTCAGAACCCCCCCTTCCCACACCACCATATGTCTCTATGATGGACAGCTGACTCAGAACCCCCCCCCCCCACACCACCATATGTCTTTATGATGGACACCTGACTCAGAACCCCCCCCCCCCACACCACCATATGTCTCTATGATGGACAGCTGACTCCGAACCCCCCCCCCCCACCACCATATGTCTCTATGATGGACAGCTGACTCAGAACCCCCCCCCAACACCATATGTCTCTATGATGGACAGCTGACTCAGAACCCCCCCCCCCACCACCATATGCCTCTATGATGGACAGCTGACTCAGAACCCCCCCCCACCACCATATGCCTCTATGATGGACAGCTGACTCAGAACCCCCCCCCCCCCAACACCATATGTCTCTATAGTGGACACCTGACTTAGAACCCCCCCCCAACACCATATGTCTTTATGATGGACACCTGACTTAGAACCCCCCCCCCCAACACCATATGTCTTTATGATGGACACCTGACTCAGAAACACCTCCACCACCATATGTCTCTATGATGGACACCTGACTCAGACACACCTCCACCACTAGAACTGTTTCTGTTGATCTCTGTTGATGGTCGCAGCATCTTGGATTACCGGGTCACGTCTGCCAGCCTTTTCCCGGATTCTCCCGGTGTCACTATACCGGGCCGACGTCACTGTGTGTCGGGGTCCGGGAAACTCAGCGTCGGGTGATATTTATTTGTGAATGTACAATATATATAGCCTATCCTGTTCTAAATCAATAAATAAAGTCTCAGCTCACAGTTTAGACCAGGATACTGTCTGTTAGTCAACACCTCTACAAACATGTCAGCGCCAGCGCTTGTTTTGACACGATGACCCCATTCAGACAGCTGTGACCTGATTAGGCTACTAGCTTTAGTTACTTTGATGACAGAAATGTAAAATGTCCATATCAGTAAAACAGATAGACCTACATTATCAACATGACCCCTGGTATCCTCTAACCCCATTGGTCCATGCCAGATATTTGACCTCTAACCTTGGTATCCTCAAACCACATCGGTCCATGCCAGATATTTAAATCTGACCCCTGGTATCCTCTAACCAGATTGGTCCATGACAGACATTTGACCTCTAACCCTTGCTATCCTCTCTCCCCATTGGTCCAGGTGAGAAGAAGAGGTCATTGGGGCGGGACTACCACCCTCTGTGTCTGAAGTGTCAACAGTGTCAGAGACAGTTGACCCCGGGACAACATGCTGAGGTATGGAGAGAGAGGGAGGGAGGGAAGAGGAGGAGGGAGAGAAGGGGGACCCCAGGACAACATGCTGAGGTATGGAGAGAGAGGGAGGGAGGGAAGAGGAGGAGGGAGAGAAGGGGGACCCCAGGACAACATGCTGAGGTATGGAGAGAGAGGGAGGGAGGGAAGAGGAGGAGGGAGAGAAGGGGGACCCCAGGACAATATGCTGAGGTATGGAGAGAGAGGGAGGGCGGGAAGAGGAGGAGGGAGAGAAGGGGGACCCCGGGACAATATGCTGAGGTATGGAGAGAGAGGGAGGGAGGGAAGAGGAGGAGGGAGAGAAGGGGGACCCCGGGACAACATGCTGAGGTATGGAGAGAGAGGGAGGGAGGGAAGAGGAGGAGGGAGAGAAGGGGGACCCCAGGACAACATGCTGAGGTATGGAGAGAGAGGGAGGGAGGGAAGAGGAGGAGGGAGAGAAGGGGGACCCCAGGACAACATGCTGAGGTATGGAGAGAGAGGGAGGGAGGGAAGAGGAGGGAGAGAAGGGGGACCCCAGGACAATATGCTGAGGTATGGAGAGAGAGGGAGGGAGGGAAGAGGAGGAGGGAGAGAAGGGGGACCCCAGGACAACATGCTGAGGTATGGAGAGAGAGGGAGGGAGGGAAGAGGAGGAGGGAGAGAAGGGGGACCCCAGGACAATATGCTGAGGTATGGAGAGAGAGGGAGGGAGGGAAGAGGAGGAGGGAGAGAAGGGGGACCCCAGGACAACATGCTGAGGTATGGAGAGAGAGGGAGGGAGGGAAGAGGAGGAGGGAGAGAAGGGGGAGAGAGGAACGGGAGTTGAGAGGGAGGGGAGTATAGCATGGAGGGGGGAGACGTAGGAGGGAGAGGGGAGAGGGGGAGAGAGGTAAGGGAAGGGGGAGAGAGAGTGTATCTATGTATCTCATGAACTAAGATGTTTTCTGTGCTTTGTGTTTCAGCATGATGAGAAACCCTACTGCACTAACTGTTACATGAAGATGTTTGGTACCAGAGGTAGATACTGCTTGGTGATGTACTGTAACTGTTGTGATGAGAAACCCTACTGCACTAACTGTTACATGAAGATGTTTGGTACCAGAGGTAGATACTGCTTGGTGATGTACTGTAACTCTCTCTCTCTCTCTCTCTCTCTCTCTCTCTCTCTCTCTCTCTCTCTCTCTCTCTCTCTCTCTCTCCTCTCTCTCTCTCTCTCTCTCTCTCTCTCTCAGCAGGTAACAGGAGACTGATGTCAAACTGTCACAGCTCAGCCTCCTCTTCCTCTTCCTCCTCCTAGGAACCAGTCTAACCAAAAACCACCAAAATACAACCTAATGAGAACTAACAGCCTATCAACAAGGATCTATGTTCAACAAACCTGACATTCAGCCATCAAGCCAATGACCAACCAACTAGACCCAACATTCAGCCAACCAACATTTGACCAACCAAGAAATACTCTGAAAGTCCCCCTCTTTCAGTCAGTCATAAAACAACTACCTTCACCACAACATTGTGTTCAATGGAGACAACGGTTGTTCTTCAATAAAACAGAAGCTTCTACAGTCGTCTGGTTGAAGTGTGTTAAACACAGAGTCTCTTTAGGCATCAACACACATGTACTGGAGTACACAGACACACATCCTACACTACACATGTACTGGAGTACACAGACACACATCCTACACTACACATGTACTGGAGTACACAGACACACATCCTACACTACACATGTACTGGAGTACACAGACACACATCCTACACTACACATGTACTGGAGTACACAGACACACATCCTACACTACACATGTACTGGAGTGGACACTACCTAGTCAGATCATGTTTTAATACCACCAGAGTTCTGAACACACACACGCGCGCGCACGCACGCACGCACGCACGCACGCACGCACGCACACACACACACACACACACACACACACACACACTTGGCTATGAGGGTTTCAGCATGATATTCATACTGTATGTTGTAGTCTGTCCAAGAGGAGAATCACACAAGACTGATCTCAGTTAATTCATACTGTATGTTGTAGTCTGTCCAAGAGGAGAATCACACAAGACTGATCTCAGTTAATTCATACTGTATGTTGTAGTCTGTCCAAGAGGGGAATCACACAAGACTGACAGCCTGTAATTTTATTAAAAGCATTCAGTTGATTACATGGCAGTTTAGAGAGCAACATCATAACAATAATCTACTTCATAATCAATAATCAATATCATAACATTTATAATCAATAACATCATTATCTATATACTACTAACAACATCATAACAATAATCTACATCATAATCAATATCATAACATTTATAATCAATAACATCATGAGGTAAACAACAACAAACCCCTTTATTAAAAAATGTTTAAAATACAAAGAATGACCAGATGATTATAATAATACAATGGAATAATAATGGAAACACTTCAAGATAAAGAATCTAAGAGACACTAAATGAGATAAAGAATCTAAGAGACACTAAATAAGAGAAAGAATCTAAGAGACACTAAATAAGATAAAGAATCTAAGAGACACTAAATAAGATAAAGACATTAAGACAAAACCAAAAAGCAATTTATTCTGGAACACAAAACAGACAGTAATTGAGCTACTCTCTTAAAATAATCAAACCCCCATGTTACCCAGAACCCCATGTTACCCAGAACCCCATGTTACCCAGAACCCCATGTCACCCCAAACCCCATGTTACCCAAAACCCCATGTTACCCAGAACCCCATGTTACCCAGAACCCCATGTTACCCAGAACCCCATGTTACCCAGAACCCCATGTTACCCAGAACCCCATGTCACCCCAAACCCCATGTTACCCAAAACCCCATGTTACCCAGAACCCCATGTCACCCCAAACCCCATGTTACCCAAAACCCCATGTTACCCAGAACCCCATGTTACCCAGAACCCCATGTTACCCAGAACCCCATGTTACCCAGAACCCCATGTTTCCCAGAACCCCATGTTTCTCTGGTGGTAAAAACCAAACTAAAGGAATAATGGTGGTTACAGTCACTCCTTTTAGATTTCTTCCAAGGTTCTAGAAAGATAAACTAATTCTGAACTTGTTATTAAAATTAGAACCACTTCAGGTTTATCACCACATTTTAAACACCAGTCCACTGCTGACCATCCATTTAAAACACAAAACTGACCTAAGATCAGCATGTAGGGTCAGCTTCATTCTAGTCCTACTCCGTCCCCTGGGCTGCTCTCTCCTCTCCCGGTCCAGCTTCAGCTCTGGAGCTCAGAGAGACCATCTCCATGGCATTGACATAAAGATCCATGCTGCTCACCCTGTTCACTCTCTTCTGCCTCCTGGTGGGCTAGGGAGACACAGCACCAACAGTCAGACATTTACTCTCTAGTATCTCCATTCTCTCTCCCTCCCTCTCCCCCTCACCCTCTCCCTCTAGTTTAAATGACTTGTAACGTCTGAGTAAATGTCTTTACCTTGTAGTACAGGTAGAAGGTGGTGATGGCTGTCAGTAGGATCAGCAGCACTACAACGTGTCTGATGATGAAGGCTGGCAGAGGAGAGGCTGCAAACAGAAACACCTTTGATGAGGGGACTGATCATCATCAGATAGATCTGTGGGAAATCTGTCAGTGACAAAGTTATAAGTCTGGTTTATGTTCAGTTACCTGTGATGGTGAGGGAGAGGAGCTCACTCTCAGAGGAGAAGTTATGAGAGAAACCATAATTGTCATAAACACATCTGTAGTTCCCTTGGTGGGAGTCATCTGCAGCAGGGAAGAGGAAGGCAGCAGAGTGATTGACAGCTGGCTGGGTCTGGGTTCTGTTGGAGCCGGTGAACGTGAGCAGGAAGGAGCCTCCTGGGTACTGTGGCTGAGTGGAGCAGGTGATGGTGAAGCTGTAGCCCCTGAACACCTCGGGCCCCTGGTGGCCCCTGGAGACCCCTCCCATTGAGTCAGTCAGGAAGATTTCAGGCTGGACTGTATCAATAAAAGAGAACAAGAAAAAACAAGAAAAACCTTCTTCAACTAGTTTCCTATAGATATGACAATAACATCAGCATGTAACAGTGCTAGCCACCCTCCCTCACAGGGCAACATGAGTAGTGGGCCTACAGTCACTGAGACAACATATGTTGATATCAGGCTTAAGCAGGACATCTGGAACAAGAGGAGAGAAAAAGAAAACGTAGCTCCTCAACTACCTTCCTCATTTAGATATGACAATAACATGACATGTGACAGTGATAGTGAGTAGAGACGTTCACTGAGATAACACTCAAATACAAAAGCATTCTGGGATATTTAAGTAGTATTTGATTCCTACTTGACTGAGTGATCTATTTAGTAAAGCAGACTGACAAGCTAAACAGTCATCATGAGAGGTGCAGAGGAAGTTGTATTAATGAAGGAAATCAGTTGAATGTAATTATAATATGTTGTTATCACCTGAGGAGCAGATCACTGTGAGTCCAGAATGGCGATCAAATGTTATCACACACTCCCTCAGTGCAGACTCAGTACCATCACAGACAAGTCCATGTGCTCCAGTGGTGTTTCCAGGTAGTACTGAAACAGCGGAGCCACAACCCAGCTGTCTACACACTACTGCAGCTACACGTGTCCTGGCCCAGTCTCCAGATCCCACAGTCCTCCACTCTCCCTGGTCGTACCGCTCCACTCCACCAGCACAGCGACTGCCTCCTCCCACCAGCCTCACATCATCAGGCTCTGAGAAAAGAAAAGAGAGAGACAGTAATCTTACTATTTTCTCACTAAAACACACCTATATTGTCTCTCATATTCTTCACTCCAGGTGAGAAACAATGTTGATTGAGAGACAAACTGTTTCTTACCTGAGCAGGTGAGTCCAACAGCATTACCAGGTAGGCAGATGTTGTTTTCTCTGTCTGAGGTGTCACAGTCCAGGAGAAGGGACTCTTTGCCTTTACACTGGAACTCATTATCCCAGGTCTGACCCTCACCTTCTCCATAGAGCCCCCCCTGTAGAGCTGCAGGAGCCCCACAGCCAAGCTCCCCACAGACTACCTCTGCATCCTGCCGGTCAAAGTCAGCTTCACACACTGAGGCCCAGGACTGATTGGACTTCACCTCCACTCTCCCAGAGCAGAGACCAGCTCCATCCACAAGCCGCACAGACTCTGGAGAAAAAGACTTGGTTGAACATTCAATCAGTTTTGTTGATGACACTGTCAAGGACTAAACACAAATATGTTGGATAAAAGATTGTAGTTTGCTGTGTTTGATACTGTAAGAGGTAGAAATGGGTTCTTAGTCACTCAGGATAGGGTTGGGAATAATGCAGGCAGGAGACAGGAATAAGTTCACTTCACTTTATAGAAAATAAACAGCTGGACATCCATCAGGCAGCTTCACTTCAGTACCATCTGAACTACAATGATCTGCCCATGAACATCTCCCATAAACCAATATGACAAACACAAATATAATGTTTAAATACATCTGACATCTGTCCCTCTATTTAAATGAAATAAAAAACACATAAAACATGATACATGGTAATATTGTATAATGTATAAATAAATCTCTCAATATGACCAGTCTCTTACCTGAACAGGTCACATGATGATAATATCTACCATTACAGGCACCACGTCCTCCTATGATGTCACACTGAGTAATAGAAGACTCATGTCCCCTGCATCTGCTAAATATTCTGACTCCTCCTCTTCCATCTTCAAACAGAGGTCCTCTAGATTCAGATACAACATTCCCACAGTCCAGCTCCCTAAACAAAACCTTAGTCACTTTCATGCTCCACCACTCAGAACATAGACCCAACCACTCTCCTCTGTAGAAGACTTCCACTGTCCCAGAACAGGAAGTGGTCCCATCCACCAGTCTGACTGAGTATTGAGCTGTAAACAGCAGAGAGGAAAACACAGTGGTGAGGACAGATGATGACAGTGATTGTGTTATTCTAACAGCAGTAGTGCTTTGTGGTTGACAAGTATTAGTAGTTCCATAAAACACTACTTGTTATTGGGGTTTAGAATGGTTTGTATGGACACATGAATTTCTCCATGTGGGATAATAAAGTTGACTAATATTGAACTGCTATAATCACTGTAGATTTATACTCTACCTACCTGGTGGACTGACGCTTTGAGCCTGGAGATCTGAGGAGAAAGAGAGAGACAGAGGAGAAAGAGAGAGAAAGAGACAGAGAGATAGAGAGAAACAAAGGAGAAAGGTAGGAGTCAGAGGAAGAGAGAGACAGAGGTTAAATGAACATCAACATGACCTTTCATGATGTGATGGGGAAGACAGGCTTATCGTTGGTATGGTGCAACAACACCCATGTGTACATACACGATATATACAAAAGTATGTGGACACCCCTTCAAATTAGTGGATTCTATTTCAGCCACATGACTTCATATGTATAAAATCAAGCACTCGGCCATGCAATCTCCATAGGAAACAGTGGCAGTAGAATGCCCTTAATGAAGAGCTCAGTGACTTTCAACATTGCACCATCATAGGATTCCACCTTTCCAAGTCAGATCGTCAAATTTCATAATCCCCAAACTCCTCTCCTCCCCCTCTATCCGCTTCTCCCCCTATCTCCCCTCTCATCTTCTCCTCCTCTCCCCTCCCCTCTCCTCTTCTCCCACCTCCCCTCCTCTCCCCTCTCATCTTCTACCCCTTGTTCTCCTCTTCTCCCCCTTTCCTCTCTTCTTCTTCCCACTCTTCTCCCCCTCTCTTCACACCCCTATCCCTCCCTCTCTACTCCTCTTCTCCACCTCATGTCACTCCTCTTCTCTTCTCTCCTCCCCCTCTACCGTTCTCCCCCTCTCCTTTCCTCTCCCCTACTCCCCCCTCTCCTCTCCTCTTATCCCCCGTGTCCTCTTCCACCCCGCCTCTCCTCTTCTCCCAACCTCTCCTCTTCACCCTCTCCTCTTCTCCCCCTCTTGTCTCCTCTTCTTCCCCTCCCCCTCTCCTCTTCTCCCCTCTCTTCTCCATCTCTCTTCTCCCCCTTTCCTCTTCTCTTCTCCCAGTCTCTCTTCTCCTATTTTCCCCCTATCCTTTTCTACCCCCCTTCTCCCCCTATCTTATCCTTTTCTCCCCCTTTCCTCTCCTCTTCTCCCCCTTTTTTCTCCACTTCTCCCCCTCTCCTCTTCTCCTCTTCTCCCCCTCTCATATTATCCCCTCTATTCTCCCCCCCTCTACTCTTCTCCCCTCTCTTCTCCTATTCTCCCCCTCTCTTCTCTTCTTCTCCCCCTCTCTTTTCCCCTCTCCCCCTCTCCTCTTCTCCCCCTCTCCTCTTCTCCCCCCTCTCCTGTCCTTCCCCCTCTCCTCTCATCACCTCTCATCTCCTTCCTCTCCTCTTCTCCCCTCTATTCTCCCCCTCTAATCTTCTCCCCTCTCTTCTCCCCCTCTAATCTTCTCCCCTCTATTCTCCCCCTCTCTTCACTTCTTCTCCCCCTCTCCTCTTCCTCCCCCTCTTTTAATCTCCCCCTCTCCTCTTCTCCCCCCTCTTTTATTCTCCCCCTCTCGTCTCCTCTCCCCCCACTCCTCTCCTCTCCTCTTCTCCCCCTCTCTTCCCCTCTTCATCTCTCCTCCCCCCTTCTCCCCCCTCCTCTTCTCCCCCTCTCCTCTCCTCTCCTCCCACCCCTCTCCTCCCCCTCTCCTCTTCTCTTCCCCCTCTTTTCTCCTCTTCTCCCCCTCTCTTCTCCCCCTCTTCTCACCCCTCTCCTCTTCCATCCCTCTCCTCTTCTCCCCCTCTCCTCTATTCACCCCTCTCTTCTCCCCCCCTTCTACCCCCCTCCTCTCCCCCCTCTCTTCTTCTCCCCCTCTCATCTCCCCCCTCTTATCTCACTCTCTTCTCCTCATCTCCCCCTCTTCATTTCTTCTCCCCCATCTCATCTTCTCCCACTCTCTTCTCCTCGACTCTCCTACCCCTCTTCTCCCCCTTTCTTCTCCTCTTCTCCCTCCTTCTCCCCCTCTCCTCCTCCCCCTCTCTTCTCATTTTCTCCCCCCTTCTGCCCCTCTCTTCTCTTCTTCTCCCCCTTCTCCCCCTCCTCTTCTCCCCCTCCCTTCACCTTTTCTCCCCCCTTCACCCTCTCTTCTTCTCACCCCTCTCCTCTCCCCCTCTCTTCCCCCTCTTTTCTTCTCTTCTCCCCCTCTCTTCTCCTCGTCTCCCCCTCTCCATCTCTTATCCTCCCCCTCTCCTCTTCTTCCAGTCTCTCTTCTCCCCCTTCTCCCCTCTCCTTTTCTCACCCCTTCTCCCCCACTACTTTTCTCCCCCTCTCTTCTCCCCCTCTCCTCTTCTCCAGTCCTTTCTCCCCCTCTCTTCTCCTCTTCTCCCCCTCTCCTCTTCTTCCCCTCTCTTCTCTTCTCCTCTTCTCCCCCTCTCTCTTCCCCTTCTTCACCTCTCATCTTCTCCCCCTTCACCTCTTCTCCCCTCTCTTCTCTTCTATCACCTTCTCCCCTCCCGCTATACTCTTCTCCCCCTCTCCTCTTCTCCACCCTTCTGGACCTCTCTTCCCCCTCTTCTCCCCCCTCTTCTCCTCGTCTCCCCCTCTCCATCTCTTACCCTCCCCCTCTCCTCTCTTCTTCTTCCAGGCTCTCTTCTCCACTTCTCCCACCTTCTCCCCTCTCCTCTTCTCCCCCTTCTCCCCCTCTCCTCTTCTCCCCCCTCTCTTCCTCTTTTCTCCCCCCTTCTCCCCCACTCCTCTTCTCCCCCTCAATTCTCCCCCTCTCTTCTCCTCTTCTCCCCCCTTCTCCCCCTCTCCTCTTCTTGCAGTCTCTCTTCTCCCCCTCTCTTCTCCTCTTCTCCCCCTCTCCCCTCCTTTTCTCCCAGTCGCTCTTCTCCCCCTCTCTCTTCCCCTTCTCCCCCTCTCATCTTCTCCCCCCTCACCTCTTCTCCCCTTGACTCTTCTCCCCCCTCTCCTCTTCTCCCAACTCCTCCCCCTCTCTTCTCCTCTTCTCCCCCTCTCCCTCTCCTCTTCTCCCCCTTTCTTCTCCTCTTCTGCCCCCTCCCCTTCTCTTCTCCCCCTCTCCTCTTCTCGATATCTCTCTTCTCCCCCTTTCTTCTCCTCTTCTGCCCTCTCCTTCACTTCACCCCCATCCTCCTCTGCCCAACTTCTCCCTTCTCCTCTTCTCCCACCTTCTCCCAGGTCCTCTCCTCTTCTCCCCCTCTCTTCTTCTCCCCCTCTCATCTCCCCCCTCTTATCTCACTCTCTTCTCCTCATCTCCCCCTCTTCATTTCTTCTCCCCCATCTCATCTTCTCCCACTCTCTTCTCCTCGACTCTCCTACCCCTCTTCTCCCCCTTTCTTCTCCTCTTCTCCCTCCTTCTCCCCCTCTCCTCTTCTCCCCCTCTCTTCTCATTTTCTCCCCCCTTCTGCCCCTCTCTTCTCTTCTTCTCCCCCTTCTCCCCCTCCTCTTCTCCCCCTCCCTTCACCTTTTCTCCCCCCTTCACCCTCTCTTCTTCTCACCCCTCTCCTCTCCCCCTCTCTTCCCCCTCTTTTCTTCTCTTCTCCCCCTCTCTTCTCCTCGTCTCCCCCTCTCCATCTCTTATCCTCCCCCTCTCCTCTTCTTCCAGTCTCTCTTCTTCTCCCCCTTCTCCCCTCTCCTTTTCTCACCCCTTCTCCCCCACTACTTTCTCCCCCTCTCTTCTCCCCCTCTCCTCTTCTCCAGTCCTTTCTCCCCCTCTCTTCTCCTCTTCTCCCCCTCTCCTCTTCTTCCCCTCTCTTCTCTTCTCCTCTTCTCCCCCTCTCTCTTCCCCTTCTTCACCTCTCATCTTCTCCCCCTTCACCTCTTCTCCCTCTCTTCTCTTCTATCACCTTCTCCCCTCCCGCTATACTCTTCTCCCCCTCTCCTCTTCTCCACCCTTCTGGACCTCTCTTCCCCCTCTTCTCCCCCCTCTTCTCCTCGTCTCCCCCTCTCCATCTCTTACCCTCCCCCTCTCCTCTCTTCTTCTTCCAGGCTCTCTTCTCCACTTCTCCCACCTTCTCCCCTCTCCTCTTCTCCCCCTTCTCCCCCTCTCCTCTTCTCCCCCTCTCTTCCTCTTTTTCTCCCCCCTTCTCCCCCACTCCTCTTCTCCCCCTCAATTCTCCCCCTCTCTTCTCCTCTTCTCCCCCCTTCTCCCCCTCTCCTCTTCTTGCAGTCTCTCTTTCTCCCCCTCTCTTCTCCTCTTCTCCCCCTCTCCCCTCCTTTTCTCCCAGTCGCTCTTCTCCCCCTCTCTCTTCCCCTTCTCCCCCTCTCATCTTCTCCCCCCTCACCTCTTCTCCCCTTGACTCTTCTCCCCCTCTCCTCTTCTCCCAACTCCTCCCCCTCTCTTCTCCTCTTCTCCCCCTCTCCCTCTCCTCTTCTCCCCCTTTCTTCTCCTCTTCTGCCCCCTCCCCTTCTCTTCTCCCCCTCTCCTCTTCTCGATATCTCTCTTCTCCCCCTTTCTTCTCCTCTTCTGCCCCTCTCCTTCACTTCACCCCCATCCTCCTCTGCCCAACTTCTCCCCTCTCCTCTTCTCCCCTCTCTTCTCCCCCCTTCTTCCCCCTCTCTTCTCATTTTCTCCACCTCTCTTCCTCTCTTCTCTTCTCCTCCCCTCCCCTCTCCCCTCTCCTCTTTTCCCCCCCTCTTCTCCTACCCTCTCCTCTCCTTTCTCCCAGTCTCTCTTCTCCCCCTCTCTTCCCCTTATCTCCCCCTCTCCTCTTCTTCCCCTCCCCCTTGACCTCTTCTCTTCCTCTTCTCCCCTTCTCCTCTCCTCTCCTCTCCTTCCCCTCCCCTCCCCCCCCTTCCTCTTCTGCCCCCTTCTCCCCCTCTCTTCTACTCTTCTCCTCTTCTGCCCCTCTCGTCTACTCTTCTGCCCCTATCTTCCTCCTCTTATCCGCCTCTCCTTTTCTCCCCCCTCTTATCCCCTCTCTGCCCTTCTCCCCCTCTCTTCTCCTCTTCTCTCCCTCTCTTCTCCTCTCCTCCCCACTCTCCTCTCCATTTCATTCTGTACTCCAACATCTGCCTGGTATTCAAGATAACACACAACATAGCAGCACCACATTTGGTTTTAATCATCCTCAGACTTAAATAGTTGGAACGTGTGACTAGATCCATGTTGACGTGTCTCAATCAGACATGTCTCACCTCAACATGGATCTAGTCCAATCAGATGTGTCTCACCTCAACATGGATCTAGTCCAATCAGACGTGTCTCACCTCAACATGGATCTAGTCCAATCAGACGAGTCTCACCTCAACATGGATCTAGTCCAATCAGACGTGTCTCATCTCAACATGGATCTAGTCCAATCAGACGAGTCTCACCTCAACATGGATCTAGTCCAATCAGACGAGTCTCACCTCAACATGGATCTAGTCCAATCAGACGTGTCTCACCTCAACATGGATCTAGTTCAATCAGACGTGTCTCACCTCAACATGGATCTAGTCCAATCAGACGTGTCTCATCTCAACATGGATCTAGTCCAATCAGACGTGTCTCACCTCAACATGGACCTAGTCCAATCAGACGTGTCTCACATCAACATGGATCTAGTCCAATCAGAGTAAATCAGTTCTTACATAAGGTGACAGTTGTTGGACTGTTAACAAAGTAGCTGAATTGTCATAGACCGTAGCCTGAGGTCACCCACAGAAAAGTAATCCAGAACTTTCTCTTGTATAGAATTACAAATCTACCACTTTCATATGAACCCCTCGATACACAGCAGAACATCTACACTGAATCCATCCACCAAGCATCCTGATTTGTTTTAACCTTTAACCTTTTAACCTTTTAGCGTCCCATCTGGCCAACATCCGGTGAAATTGCAGAGCGTGAAATACAAATTACAGAAATAGTCATAATAAACTTTCATGAAGATACAAGTGTTATACATCAAAATAAAGATTAACTTCTTGTTAACCTTTCTGGGACCGGGGGCAGTATTGAGCAGTTTGGATAAAAAATGTACCCAAATTAAACAGCCTACTACTCAGGCCCAGAGTCAAATATTTGCATATTTATAGTAGATCTGTATAGAAAACACTCTGAAGTTTCTAAAACTGTTTGAATGATGTCTGTGAGTATAACAGAACTTATATGGCAGGCAAAAACCTGAGAGGTATCCAGTCAGGAAGTGGGCACTCTGAGGGCTGTAGTCATTTCAAATTATGTTCTATTGAAACTAGTGTCTGTGGGGTCAACTTGCACTTCCTAAGGCTTCCACTAGATGTCAACAGTCATTTTAACCTCGTTTGAGGGTTCTACAATACAATTGAATAATACCCGGAACAGTAAGTGGTGTGGCGCGCGTTCACGAAGGGTTAGCCATTTTTCTTATTCTTCTGTAATGAAACTGCTATTGTCCGGCTGGAATATTATCGAAATTCTACATTAAAAACACCCTAAAGATTGATTGTGAACATGGTTTGACATGTTTCTACAAATGCTGAGGGAACTTTATAACTTTTCATCGACGGTGGATAGTCGGGCTTCATGCATTTTGGAATGTTGATCTGGACGCGCGAACAAAACGGATTTACTTCTACATAAATTATGGACTTTATCGAACAAATGAACATTTCTTGTGGAAGTGGGAGTCCTTCCGAGTGCATTCAGCCGAAGATCAGCAAAGGTAAGGAAATATTTTTAACATATTTCAGAGTTTTGGTGAAGCCATGGCTGAATGGCTAACTGTATAGCATGCATTGATGGTGGGGGCTGGGGACTCAGAATATTGAACAATGTGCTTTCTCCGTAAAGTTATTTTGAAATCTGACAATGCGGCTGCACAAAGGAGTAGTTCATCTCTAATTATTTAATTAATTGTAATATATTTTGTCAACGTTTATGATGAGTATTTCTGTAAATTGATGTGCCTATTCACCGACAATGTTGGGGTGAATACATTTTCCGAACATCACGCGCCAATGTAAAATGGTTTTTTTGGATATAAATATGAACTTGATAGAACAAAAAATGCATGTATTGTCTAACATAATGTCCTAGGAGTATCATCTGATGAAGATCGTCAAAGGTTAGTACATAATTTTAGCTGTTTTTCTGCTTTTGGACGGCTAGCTTTGTTTGGAAAATGGCTGTGTTCTTGTTTTTTTGCTGTGGTGGTAGCCTAACATAATCTAATGTTTTGCTTTCACCGTAAAGCCTTTTTGAAATCGGACAACATGGTTGGATTCAGGAGATGTGTATCTTTCAAATGGTGTAAAATAGTTGTATGTTTGAGAAATTGGAATTATGGTATTTTTTAAGTTTCATGTTTCGCGCCATGCGATTTCACTGGCTGTTGAATAGTGTGGGACGATCACGTCCCACCTTGCCCAGAGAGGTTAATCCAGCCGCTGTGTCAGATTTCAAAAAGGCTTTACGGCGAAAGCATACCATGTGATTATCTGAGGACAGCGCCACGCATTCAAAAAAATTCAAGTCAAGTAGAGGAGTAACGAAAGTCAGAAATAGCGATAAAATGAATAACTTACCTTTGATGAACTTCATCTGGTTGCACTCACAAGAGTCCCTGTTACACAATAAATGTTTGTTTTGTTCGATAAAGTCCCTCTTTATATCCCAAAAACTCTGTTTTGTTGGCGTGTTTTGTTCAGTAATCCACTGGCTCAAAGGCGGTTACAACAGTAGAATACATGCTAATAGTACCGGTAAAGTTCGTGGAAACGTCAAACAATGTTTTTTATTCATCCTCAGGTTGTCTATTGACTTTATAATGAATAATATTTCAACCAGACAATAGCATATTCAATACAAAGGAAAAAGAATGGAGGGCGCACTCCCGGTCGAACGCGCAAAAAGCTCTGGTTCATTCGACCGACCCTCATGAAATGCTCTCATTCTTCTTCATTTCTCAGAATACAAGCCTGAAACAATGTCTAAAGTCTGTTGACATCTAGTGGAAGCCATAGGAACCGCAATCTGGGTCCTATCCACTTATATGGTCAATAGGCTTTCAATGGAAAAACACTCACATCAAAAGCATCCCACTTCCTGGATGGATTTTCCTCAGGTTTTCACCTGCCATATCAGTTCTGTTATACTCACAGACAATATTTTAATGAACACTTTTTATGACACTAAAATAACCTTCAACTACAGTATATATGAAGGGATTATTGTCATTGTTACATTATATAGGCTACAGTAAGTTATATTCTTCCATTTTAAATAACAGGCTCTCCCACCATCTAGAATCACCAGGTCTGCTTGCAGATGAACAGAATGTCTTGGAAAGACAGACCTTTACACCTCATAGGCCTGTCCAATACATTGTTGATGTTTTATTATTTATACTTTCCTTACAAGTTGGGATTTAAATTGATGTACACGCCATGATGTCTCAGTGAAAAATGTATTATATATATATATATTTATTATAAAACAATTTAGAAAACGTCACTCAAATCCTGTTAAAATGTATATAGAGGTATTAGTCTCATGCTACAGTATATAAATTATATTGTTCCATTTTAAACAGCCTAACAGGCTCTCCCACCATCTCTAATGATCTGGTCTGCTTGATGATGAACAAAATGTAGACCACAGCATGATTATTATATGACTACCACATCTCTGTACCCCCCCACACACAATCCATGTTTGGTCGATGCTCTTTTCATTTACAATTTAACCCTTAGAATACCATTTAACCCTTAGAATACCATTTAACCCTTAGAATACCATTTAACCCTTAGAATACCATTTAACCCATAGAATACCATTTAACCCTTAGAATACCATTTAACCCTTAGAATACCATTTAACCCTTAGAATACCATTTAATCCTTAGAATACCATTTAACCCTTAGAATACCATTTAACCCTTAGAATACCATTTAACCCTTAGAATACCATTTAACCCTTAGGATACCATTTAACCCTTAGAATACCATTTAACCCATAGAATACAATTTAACCCTTAGAATACCATTTAACCCTTAGAATACCATTTAACCCTTAGAATACCATTTCAGTGAACCTGTAGGAATGTAATTAACATTAAAAAACAATCCCCATCAAAATCCACCTGTTTAAACTAGAGATATTTATTACATCTCAATCCAGCACATCCACCAATATCTCCATTCCTCATCTGAGGTGAAAGGTCACAGAGCTAGAACTGTGTTTGTCAGACCTTGAAACATTACGAAAATGGGTCTTCTCACAATAATATCTATAACGTCTGATCAGTTTGGCCTGTAAACTATGGAAAGATGAGACTCAGGAACATGATGATGTTCTCCGTTTTGCTCTACGACCCCATAAGCATCGTCTGAAGTCATACAGTCCATCTGCCAACTTCTGTCTGTAGTGTCAGAACCGTTTGGACAACACACTAACATGACCCCACTATGGAAAGGTGAGTCTCTCAGGAACACGTACAGGTTGTTATGATCTAGGACACACTAACATGACCCCACTATGGAAAGGTGAGTCTCTCAGGAACATGTACAGGTTGTTATGATCTAGGACACACTAACATGACCCCACTATGGAAAGATGAGTCTCTCAGGAACACGTACAGGTTGTTATGATCTAGGACACACTAACATGATCCCACTATGGAAAGGTGAGTCTCTCAGGAACACGTACAGGTTGTTATGATCTAGGACACACTAACATGACCCCACTATGGAAAGGTGAGTCTCTCAGGAACACGGACAGGTTGTTATGATCTAGGACACACTAACATGACCCCACTATGGAAAGGTGAGTCTCTCAGGAACACGTACAGGTTGTTATGATCTAGGACACACTAACATGACCCCACTATGGAAAGGTGAGTCTCTCAGGAACACGTACAGGTTGTTATGATCTAGGACACACTAACATGACCCCACTATGGAAAGGTGAGTCTCTCAGGAACATGTACAGGTTGTTATGATCTAGGACGTCCACAAGCTTTACAAGACTCATCTGAAGGTCTCCTGGTACCAGTTTAACACATTTATGGAAGTATATATGGAAATAGTTTAGTTCCACAAATAAGGGGTTAAATACACGTAGAAAAAAACATGTGTTTCCTGATCTTTCTAATATCTCTCAGATAAAAAAGTATTCTCTCCAAAAATATAAAAACCCCAAGACTATTTGGCCCTAAACAGACATTACATGGTGGCAGACTACATACAGTAGAGAGATTATATACAGTAGAGAGGCTATATACAGTAGAAATGTTATATACAGTAGAGAGGCTATATACAGTAGAGCGACTATATACAGTAGAGAGGCTATATACAGTAGAGAGGTTATATACAGTAGAGAGGTTATATACAGTAGAGAGATTATATACAGTAGAGAGGTTATATACAGTAGAGAGGCTATATACAAAAGAGAGGGTATATACAGTAGAGAGACTATATACAGTAGAGAGGCTATATACAGTAGAGAGATTATATACAGTAGATAGACTATATACAGTAGAGAGGTTATATACAGTAGAGAGGTTATATACAGTAGAGAGGTTATATACAGTAGAGAGCCTATATACAGTAGAGAGACTATATACAGTAATGAGGCTATATACAGTAGAGAGACTATATACAGTAGCGAGGCTATAACAGTAGCGAGGCTATATACAGGCAGACAGAGTTCAGTGTGTCAAATCGGAGGGCCTGTTTTCCGGACCTCTGGCAGTCTCTAAGGGGGTACCACAGGGTTCAATTCTCGTGCCGACTCTTTTCTCTGTATATATCAACGATGTCGCTCTTGCTGCTGGTGATTCTCTGATCCACCTCTACGCAGACAACACCATTCTGTATACTTCTGGCCCTTCTTTGGACACTGTGCTAACAAACCTCCAAACGAGCTTCAACTCCATACAACACTCCTTTCGTGGCCTCCAACTGCTCTTAAACGCTAGTAAAACTAAATGCATGCTCCTCAACTGATAGCTACCTGCACCCGCCCGCCTGTCCAGCATCACTACTCTGGACGGTTCTGACTTAGAATACGTGGACAACTACAAATACCTAGGAGTCTGGCTAGACTGTAAACTCTCCTTCCAGACTCATATCAAACATCTCCAATCCAAAATCAAATCTAGAATCAGCATTCTATTTCGCAACAAAGCCTCCTTCACTCATGCCGCCAAAGCCTTTGATACCAAAGCCCCTTATACCACCCACCACTGCGACTGTATGCTCTAGTCGGCTGGCCCTCGCTACATACTCGTCGCCAGACCCACTGGCTCCAGGTCATCTATAAGTCTATGCTAGGTAAAGCTCCGCCTTATCTCAGCTCACTGGTCACCATAGCAACACTCACCCATAGCGTGCGCTCCAGCAGGTATATCTCACTGGTCATCCCCAAAGCCAACACCTCCTTTGGCCGCCTTTCCTTACAGTTCTCTGCTGCCAGTGACTGGAACGAATTGCAAAAATCGCTGAAGTTGGAGACTTTTACTTCCCTCACTAACTTTAAACATCAGCTATCTGAGCAGCTAACCCAGGGGTCGGCAACCCAAAATGTTGAAAGAGCCATATTGGACCAAAAAAACAAAAAACAAATCTGTCTGGAGCCGCAAAAAAATGAATAGCCTTATATAAGCCTTATAATGAAGGCAACACATGCTGTAAGTGTCTATATTAGCTATATTAGCCTAGTATCAAAATGATAAGTAGGCTACAAATACATAATGAGCATTCATGATTAAACGTTTATTTTACCTCCAGCGCATCCTGGAGAGAATGACGCACCCCGTGACTACTCTGCTGTACGATGGTGCTTTAAGTTTAACTTCCATTATAATATGAATGTATTATGTTTCGTTGCATTGATGAAATTATAGAAATACAATACAGAAATCTGATTTTTGTTGTTACACGTGGTCTGCCACTGCGAGGACGATCAGCTGTCCGTCCTGTCTCCCTGTAGCTCTGTCTTAGGTGTCTCACAGTACGGACATTGCAATGTATTGCCCTGGCCACATCTGCAGTCCTCATGCCTCCTTGCAGCATGCCTAAAGCACATTCACGCAGATGAGCTGGGACCCTGGGTATCTTTCTTTTGGTGTTTTTCAGAGTCAGTAGAAAGGCCTCTTTAGTGTCCTACGTTTTCATAACTGTGACCTTAATTGCCTACCGTCTGTAAGCTGTTAGTGTCTTAATGACCGTTCAACAGGTGCATGTTCATTAATTGTTTATGGTTCATTGAACAAGCATGGGAAACAGAGTTTAAACCCTTTACAATGAAGATCTGTGAAGTTATTTAGATTTTTACGAATTATCTTTGAAAGACAGGGTCCTGAAAAAGGGACTTTTTTAAAATTGAGTTTACAAGTGTCAAAGGCTGACTTCAAATACCAATATCAATGTGATACTAACCGGAGCATAAAACAGCTGACTGTGAATGTAAACTGTGCCAGATAAATCCTACACATGTATTGAAATAAAAGGCAGACATCAAAGTAATTACTTAGAACTACAATCGACAAGGACGAGTAACGACAAACAGACTCAACCAAAGAATGAAGAAAATCATGAAATACAAAAGGAAAATCTACACATTAAAGGAAAAATCCACCCAAAACCAGTCATTCTTTATTTACTGTGTTAAATTACTCTAATATGTGAGAACAATCATTTTTGTTCACAGATTTTCATTTTGGCATTATAATAAGGTTGGTAGAAATATGAAACATCGTTGAGGAAATCTGTTGCAGCTCAAGTAGAGTACACAATCCACAATGCAATCCTCTCGCCTAAACACACTGCACTATCAATATATGGGTCAACAATCTCACCATGTTCAACCTGCAGATCGATGTGTCTCACAGAGTGGAGTTTAAATCACAACGGCAGAGATACTTCTGAGGAGATGGGAAACGTTGCCCGTTCCACGTCATTGTCCCACGCGGTGCATTCTGGGCGATTCTGGGACAGGAGGCGCTCTCCTTCACGGAGTGAATGGGAGTCTACTGGGCGCTAGCTCAAAAACCCAACATTAACACGAATTTAGTCAACAAGAAGTACATAAATTAACTTGCTATCTGTAGTATCATACAGCTTTGGAATCGTGGCATTACGTACTTTCGAAGAAAATAGCCACATTTCTCGACATACTGACTATGAGAAGGCATTACGTGACGATTAGCTTAGCAACCACGGACGTAGCATGACAACCTGAACGTGATTGGTCGACAGTCTGCTGGGAAGGGCGTTATACATAGGAATCTCCTTTCTATAATATCTCTGGCAAAGGCACCACGCAATGCACCCTGGACTATAGAGGCAGACAAATAGGAGAAACGTGTTAGACCCTCCGTTAAATTACCAATTTCCCAAGGCAGGAATATCACAAAAATATGATCAATGGCTCATTCGAGAGAAGACCTCCTGAGTTATATCGTCCAGTATTGAAATCTGTATGAATAACGTTTTGGCGATCTAAAAGTCATATTCCTATTAACTTCCAGTGTAGTGAGACTTTATCACGGTGCTTTGTCATACCGGACATATTTCAGCCTGCTTGAAAGCAAATAACTCAGATACACATGAAAACATGAAATGACGCTTGCAATCGATAGAACATCACTCAGAAATGAACAAAAACAATACAATATTTAACTTTACCTTAAGGCTGCACTGCTGATTGGACAGCGACTCCATACAGGAAGGCAATGCATAGTGGGGCTCCGTGGCCTGTGGTTGAATGGACAACGTTTCTGTCTAGTAGCCAGCTACAAATATTCAGTTTGTGGGCAGTTAACATTTTTTGGGCACAGTTGAGTAGCATAAAATGCTTATATGGAAATAATTACAGTCACGCAGATCTTTAGAAATGGTAGGATCAATTGTAAATTGGAACTCATGAAAAGCGTTGTTGACCCCCTGCTATAATGTATATGAAGTCACCCTTGTGGAGCAGTTCATATAGTGTACTATGACAGTGTCATTGTCTCAGGTGCTTCCCACCAAAATTGTTGCTCTGCATTCAAAACCGCGGTAAAGACAGTTTCAGGTTGGATATTGAAAGGATATTCGCCTGTAGTTTTCCTTACCTCCACCAACAGCAGTTAGGGACTGTCAACATAGTGACAAATCACATTTTTCTAATTTCAATAGCTATTTTTCCACAACTGGTTCTTGATGGCATAGACACACATTGCACACATTTTTTTTGTCGATTTACATCTTGCACCATTTCATTTATTTACATTTTTGAATTTCAGTTGCTCATTGGTCATATGACCTACTGGACTCAAACAAGGTTCAGAATGTCCACTGACTACCCTTCTATATTGCACACCCTTTAGTTTGTCCATTTTCATCTCACATGATTTTACATGAATCCTTCAAAATGTAGATTTTCAACAGCTCCTTGGTCATGTGACCTACTGACTCCAATGAAGGTTCAAATCAAATGTTATTTGTCACATACACATGGTTAGCAGACGTTAATGCGAGTGTAGTGAAATGCTTGTGCTTCTAGTTCCGACAATGCAGTAATATCTAACAAGTAATCTAACAATTCCACAACAACCACCTCATACACACAAGTGTAAAGGAATGAAAACAAACATGTACATAAAAATATATGAATGAGTGATGGCCGAACGGCATAGGCAAGATGCAGTAGATGGTATAGCGTACAGTATATACATATGAGATGAGTAATGTAGGGTATGTAAACATTATATTGAAGTGGCATTGATTAAAGTGGCTAGTGATAAATGAATTACATAAATATTTCCATTATTAAAGTGGCTAGAGTTGAGTCAGTATGTTGGCAGCAGCCCCTCAATGTTAGTGATGGCTGTTTAACAGTCTGATGGCCTTGAGATAGAAGCTGTTTTTCAGTCTCTCGGTCCCCGCTTTGATGCACCTGTACTGACCTTGCCTTCTGGATGATAGCGGGGTGAACAGGCAGTGGCTCAGGTGGTTGTTGTCTTTGATGATCTTTTTGGCCTTCCTGTGACATCGGGTGGTGTAGGTGTCCTGGAGGGCAGGTAGTTTGCACCCGGTGATGCGTTGTGCAGACCTCACTACCCTCTGGAGAGTCTTACGGTTGTGGGCGGAGCAGCTGCCGTACCAGGCGGTGATACAGCCCGACAGGATGCTCTCGATTGTGCATCTGTAAAAGTTTGTGAGTGTTTTTGGTGACAAGCCAAATTTCTTCAGCCTCCTGAGGATGAAGAGGCGCTACTGCGCCTTCTTCATCACGCTGTCTGTGTGAGTGGACCATTTCAGTTTGTCCGTGATGTGTACGCCGAGTAACTGAAAACTCTCCACCCTCTCCACCACTGTCCCGTCAATGTTTCCTGAAGTCCAAGATCATCTCCTTTGTTTTGTTGACATTGAGTGTGAGGTTATTTTCCTGACACCACACTCCGAGGGCCCTAACCTTCTCCCTGTACGCCGTCTCGTCGTTGTTGGTAATCAAGCCTACCACTGTAGTGTCGTCTGCAAACTTGATGATTGAGTTGGATGCGTGCATGGCCACTCAGTCGTGGGTGAACAGGGAGTACAGAAGAGGGCTGAGAACGCACCCTTGTGTGGACCCAGTGTTGAGGATCAGCGGGGTGGAGATGTTGTTACCTACCCTCACCACCTGGGGGCGGCCCGTCAGGAAGTCCAGCACCCAGTTGCACAGGGCGGGGTCGAGACCCAGGGTCTCGAGCTTAATGACGAGTTTGGAGGGTACTATGGTGTTAAATGCTGAGCTGTAGTCGATGAACAGCATTCTTACATAGGTATTCCTCTTGTCCAGATGGGTTAGGGCAGTGTGCAGTGTGATGGTGATTGCGTCGTCTGTGGACCTATTGGGGCGGTAAGCAAATTGGAGTGGGTCTAGGGTGTCAGGTAGGGTGGAGGTGATATGGTCCTTGACTAGTCTCTCGAAGCACTTCATGATGACGGAAGTGAGTGCTACAGGGCGGTAGTCATTTAGCTCAGTTACCTTAGCTTTCTTGGGAACAGGAACAATGGTGGCCCTCTTGAAGCATGTGGGAACAGCAGACTGGGATAAGGATGGATTGACTTTGTCTGTAAACACACCAGGCAGCTGGTCTGCGCATGCTCTGAGGACGCGGCCGGGGATGCCGTCTGGGCCGGCAGCCTTACGAGGGTTAACACGTTTAAATGTTTTACTCACATTGGCTACAGTGAAGGAGAGCCCGCAGGTTTTGGTAGCGGGCCGTGTCAGTGGCACTGTATTGTCCTCAAAGCGAGCAAAGAAGTTGTTTAGTCTGTCTGGGAGCAAGGCGTCGTGGTCCGCGACGGGGCCGGTTTTTCTTTTGTAGTCCGTGATTGACTGTAGACCCTGCCACATACCTCTCGTGTCTGAGCCGTTGATTTGTGACTCTACTTTGTCTCTATACTGACGCTTAGCTCTGTTTGATTGCCTTGCGGAGGGAATAGCTAGACTGTTTGTATTCGGTCATGTTTCCCGTCACCTTGCCCTGATTAAAAGCAGTGGTTCGCGCTTTCAGTTCTGTGCGAATGCTGCCATGAATCCACGGTTTCTGGTTGGGGAATGTTTTAATAGACGCTGTGGGTACAACATCACTGATGCACTTGCTAATAAACTCGCTCACCGAATCAGCGTATTCGTCAATGTTGTTGTTCGACATTATGCGGACATATCCCAGTCCACGTGATCGCAGCAATCTTGAAGCGTGGAATCCGATTGGTCAGACCAGCATTGAACAGACCTGAGTGCGGGTGCTTCCTGTTTTAGTTTCTGTCTATAGGCTGGAAGCAACAAAATGGAGTCATGGTCAGCTTTTCCGAAAGGAGGGCGGGGGAGGGCCTTATATGCGTCGCGGAAGTTAGAATAACAATGATCCAGGGTTTTACCAGCCCAGGTCGCACAATCGATATGCTGATAGAATTTGGGGAGCCTTATTTTCAGATTAGCCTTGTTAAAATCCCCAGCTACAATAAATGCAGCCTCAGGATATGTGGTTTCCAGTTTACATAGTCGAATGAAGTTCTTTCAGGGCCGTCGATGTGTCTGCTTGGGGGGGGATATACACGACTGTGATTATGATCGAAGAGAATTCTCTTGGTAGATAATGCGGTCGGCATTTGATTGTGAGGAATTATAAGTCAGGTGAACAAAAGGACTTGAGTTCCTGTTTGTTGTTATGATCACACCACGTCTCGTTAATCATAAGGCATACCCCCCCGCCCTTCTTCTTACCAGAGAGATGCTTGTTTCTGTCGGCGCGATGCGTGAAGAAACCAGGTGGCTGTACCGACTCAGATAGCGTGTCTCGAGTGAGCCATGTTTCCGTGAAACAAAGAACGTTACAGTCTCTGATGTCTCTCTGGAAAGCTACCCTTGCTCGGATTTCGTCTACCTTGTTGTCAAGAGACTGGACGATGGCGAGTAGTATGCTCGGGAGCGGTGCGCGATGTGCCTGTCTACAGAGCTTGACCAGAAGACCGCTCCGTCTGCCCTTTCTACGGCTCCGTTGTTTTGGGTCGCCGGCTGGGATCCGATCCATTGTCCTGGGTAGGCCAAACAGAGGATCCGCTTCAGGAAAGTCGTATTCCTGGTCGTAATGTTGGTGAGTTGACGTTGCTCTTATATCCAATAGTTCCTCCCGACTGTATGTAATAAAACCTAAGATTACCTGGGGTAACATTGTAAAAAATAACACAGAAAAAAAACAAAATACTGCATAGTTTCCTAGGAACGCGAAGCGAGGCGGCCATCTCTGTCGGCGCCGGAAGTACTCAGAATGTCCACTCAGTGGGCCTACACATTGCACACCCTTTAGTTTGTCCATTTTCATCTCACATGATTTTACATACATTTTTCAAAATGTAAAATTTCAATAGCTCATTGGTCATATGACCTACTGGACTCAAACAAGGTTCAGAATGTCCACTGACTACCCTTCGATATTGCACACCCTTTAGTTTGTCCATTTTCACACCCTTTGACTTTCAATTGACACCCTCAACCTTGTGGGTCTGTGGGTCTTTGGGCCAATAAAGTGCCAACTCAATTCTACCACTGACTAGTCTCTCATGCCCCTATGAAGGGGGACACGTCAATAGTTTTTAATCTAAACCAGCCCTTTTTTACTGGAGTACACTAACCCCAAATTGGGGCTCTTTTCTTGACACATAGTAGCAGTTTACCAGATAAGAAGACCAAAAAGTAGATTGTTGTAAAGGTGTATTACGTCCTGTGCTGGCCCCATTGTCAAATCCATTCTGGATTCTGAGTGGTAAAATCATAGCTGAAAAATGCCTCTATGTATGTGTATACATTTTCCGCCAAGACAGAACTGCCAAAGGGGGTGGAGTTAGAATCTACTGCAGAGACAGCCTGCAGAGTTCTGTCATGTTATCCAGGTCTGTGCCCAAACAATTCAAGCTCCTACTTCTAAAAATTCACCTTTCCAGAAATAAATCTCTCACTGATGCCGCCTGTTACAGACCCCACTCAGCCCCCAGCTGCGCCCTGGACACCATATGTGAATTAATTTCCCACCATTTATCTTCAGAGTTTGTACTGTTAGGTGACCTAAACTGGGACATGCGTAACACCCCGGCCGTCCTACAATCTAAGATAGATGCCCTCAATCTCACCCAAATTACCATGGAACCTACCAGGTACAACCCCAAATCCGTACACTCAGGCACCCTCACAGATATCATCCTGACCAACCTGCCCTCTAAATACACCTCTGCTGTCTTTAACCAGGATCTCAGCGATCACTGCCTCATTGCCTGCGTCCGTAATGGGTCCACGGTCAAACGACCACCCCTCATCACTGTCAAACGCTCCCTAAAACACTTCAGTGAGCAGGCCCTTCTAATCGACCTGGCCCGGGTATCCTGGAAAGATAATGACCTCATTCCGTCAGTAGAGGATGCCTGGTTATTCATTAAAAGTGCTTTCCTCACCATCATAAATAAGCATGCCCCATTCAAAAAAATGTATAACCAGGAATAGATATAGCCCTTGGTTCACTCCAGACCTGACTGCCCTTGACCAGCACAAAAACATCCTGTGGCGTACTGCATTAGCATCGAATAGCCCCGCGATATGCTACTTTTCAGGGAAGTTAGGAACCAATATACACAGGCAGTTAGGAAAGCAAAGGCTAGCGTTTTCAAACAGAAACTTGCATCCTGTAGCACAAACTCCAAAAAGTTCTGGGACACTGTAAAGTCCATGGAGAATAAGAGCACTTCCGCCAAGCTGCCCACTGCACTGATGCTAGGAAACACTGTCACCACTGATAAATCTACGATTATCGAGAATTTCAACAAGAATTTTTCTACGGCTGGTCTTGCTTTGCACCTGGCTACCCCTACCCCGGTCAACAGCTCTGCACCCCCCACAGCAACTTGCCCAAGCCTCCCTATTTCTCCTTAAACCCAAATCCAGATACCTGATGTTATGAAAGAGCTGCAAAATCTGGACCCCTCTTTCTCAAATTATCCGCCGCAATTGTTGCAACCCCTATTACTAGCCTGTTAAACCTCTCTTTCGTATCGTCTGAGATCCCCAAAGATTGGAAAGCTGCCACGGTCATCCCCCTCTTCAAAGGGGGAGACACTCTAGATCCAAACTGTTACAGACCTATATCTATCCTACCCTGCCTTTCTAAGGTCTTCGAAAGCCAAGTTAACAAACAGATCACTGACCATTTCGAAACCTACCGTACCTTCTCCGCTATGCAATCTGGTTTAAAAGCTGGTCATGGGTGCACCTCAGCCTCACTCAAGGTCCTAAACAATATCATAATCGCCATCGACAAAAGACAATACTGTGCAGCCGTATTCATCGACCTGGCCAAGGCTTTCGACTCTTGTCAATCACCGCATTCTTATCAGCTGACTCAACAGCCTTGGTTTCTCAAATGACTTCCTAAACTGGTTCACCAACTACTTCTCAGATAGTTTAGTGTGTCAAATCGGAGGGCATGTTGTCCGGACCTCTGGCAGTCTCTATGGGGGTGCCACAGGGTTCAATTCTCGGGCCGACTCTTTTCTCTGTATATATATCAATGATGTCGCTCTTGTTGCTGGTGATTCTTTGATCCACCTCTACGCAGATGACACCATTCTGTATACTTCTGGCCCTTCTTTGGACATTGTTAACTAACCTCCAGACGAGCTTCAATGCCATACAACTCTCCTTCCGTGGCCTCCAACTGCTCTTAAATGCAAGTAAAACCAAATGCATGCTCTTCAACCGATCGCTGCTCGCACCTGCCAGCCCGCCTAGCATCACTACTCTGGACGGTTCTGACTTAGAATATGCAGACAACTACAAATACCTAGGTGTCTGGTTAGACTGTAAACTCTCCTTCCAGACGGCAATGTCATTTACAAAATAGCCTCCAACACTCTACTCAGCAAATTGGATGCAGTCTATCACAGTGCCATCCGTTTTGTCACCAAAGCCCCATATACTACCCACCACTGCGATCTGTACACTCTCGTTGGCTGGCCCTCACTACATACTCGTCGCCAAACCCACCGACTTCAGGTCATCTACAAGTCTTTGCTAGGTAAGGCCTCGACTTATCTCAGCTCACTGGTCACCATAGCAGCACCCATCCATGGGCACACACTCCAGCAGGTTTATCTCTCTGGTCACCCCAAAGCCAATTCGTCCTTTGACCGCCTTTCCTTCCAGTTCTCTGCTGCCAATGACTGGAAAGAACTGCAAAAATCACTGAAGCTGGAGACCCATATCTCCCTCACTATCTTTAAGCATCAGATATTAGAGCAGCTTACAGATCATTGCACCTGTACACAGCCCATCTGTAAATAGCCCATCCAACTACCTCATCCCCATATTGTTATTTATATTTAGCATTTTATTGCTCCTTTGCCCCCCAGTATCTCTACTTGCACATTCATCTTCTGCACATCTGTCACGCCAGTGTTTATTTGCGAAATTGTAATTATTTTGTGGTGACTGTCCCTCTGTGATCTTTGTGATATGACTTTCTTTAAGCACATACTGATGAAACTGTCACTTAATATTTTTTTCTTAAAGTCTACAAACGCTCTACATTTATTCACTCTGTGATAGGGTTGGATCCTATATGCTACTTTTATTATTGTCCTGTAAATGGTTCAGTGCCTATAATTTAGGCTGTGTGTAGAATGGGGCACAAAGGAAATTACCTCTACTACTAAATTACTACTAGATTATAGTGATAAGGAAAATAGCATACACATTTGGCCTGTGTATTCTTTTGCCTATAACAAATCAGAATTCCATTATATCAGTGGACATACTGAACCTTGTTTGAAGTCATTAGGTCACATGACCAAGGAGCTATTGAAATTCTACATTTGGAAAAATTAATGTAAAATCATGTGAGATGAAAATGGACAAAATAAAGGGTGTGCAATAAATCAGTGGACATTCTGAACCTTGTTTGAGTCAAGTAGGTCACATGATCAAGGAGATACTGAAATTTGAATATAAAAATGTTTTTGTACTTTGTTTACGCTCCCTAACTAATTCAACTAGGAATACAAAATGCTGCTCACATTTCCACATGTTTATTTGCTTTGGAAAGTGAATTAACGTCCAAATCGTGAAAATAAGACCTGTGCAATGTTGTGTGCATTTTTTCCAACATCATGACACTTATTTGGAGTCCGTGGCTCAAGTGGTTGAAAAGCTATTGAGGTTTGAAAGCGCGAATATCCGTTGAATATCCAACTTGAAACTAGCTTTACCTCGGTGCCTTCAGAGATGTTCCTTATGATGTCTGCACCCAGCTCATTATGTATCTGCCTGTCTGCATTATTTACCAGGGAAAGGAAACATTCTGTGAATACTGAAGCATTGCATCAACAAGGTGGCTCTGATAATATTGAAACATTGTATAAATGAACGAGGCGGCTCGGAGAAACTGAAACATTTAGTATCAACAAGACAACTCTGAGAATATTCATATTGTAACATCGTGGAGGCAGCAAGCATTTTCTCTTTCCCCTGGGCCAGCTTGTCTGTCTGATATAATTGTGTTTGCTACGCAGCATCTGGGTGCTCATTATATACTAAAACCAGCCCTACATCCACACTATAGCTAAATAACTTAGCAATATTTAATGATGTTATGCCTGCAATATTGATCTGTTCATCTTTTAATTCAGGAAGCTGGACAAGCAACACTGATGGAGTGAGAGGTAGAAATGCATTATACCAGAGGTAGGTAGACTACAGGTAGGGATTAGGATGCAGACAGAGAAACACTGATGGAGTGAGAGGTGGAAATGCATTATACCAGAGGTAGGTAGACTACAGGTAGGGATTAAGATGCAGACAGAGCAACACTGATGGAGTGAGAGGTGGAAATGCATTATACCAGAGGTAGGTAGACTACAGGTAGGGATTAGGATGCAGACAGGATGATGATGTAGGCCTATAGTTTTATTTAACTAGGCAAGTCAGTTAAGAACAAATTCTTACAATGACGGACTAGGAACAGTGGGTTAACTGCCTTATTCAGGGGCAGAACAACAGATTTTTACCCTGTCAGCTCGGGGATTCGATCGAGCAACCTTTCAGTTACTGGCCCAACACTTTAACCACTAGGCTACCTGCCGCCCCTATAAGTAAGAAGTTTATTTTGGGCTCGCTACAGAAGGCTATATCAGACCGCTGATACAGTACTGAACTACTAGGGTGAAAAAATGTTTTCCAGTAAGTTTACAAAAAATTCTAAATTATATATGTATTTTTTTATTTTTCAGGGGGTGCTGCAGTACCCTCATCATGCCTACTTCCCTCGGCGATACACTGTCCCCTCCCCTCTCTCTCTGCCCTCCCCACCCCCTCCTTCCTCTCTCTCGTTCTCTCTCTCTTCCTGACATGTAGCATCAGGCCTGTTGATCTTGACTCAGGTCACAGAACTCTGGCATCGACACTCCCCCCTTCTCCTGCTCTAACATCAGACCAATATTAAATAGATACATAAAATATACTCTTATGCATTTACATAGAGACAGATACAATCAATCATTGACACACTGAATATACAACAGTCAGATGCATGACACCATCACAACTTAACTGACATTAGTGCCTGTCCCCAGATGGACAGTTGGGCTACAGTAAAGTACATTTACAGGTCATCACATCATTGTCCTGCTTTGAGACACATTTCTACTGTCTGCTTCCAGTTGCATGTTCTTTTACTAGCCCTGCAAATGGTAACATATCTTACAATATTAAAACATATCTCAGTAACTGTCACAAGTGTATATCAGCATCCTACCTGTGGTCCAGAACAGGATCATCACTGCAGGTATCATATCTGTCTCTAACTGGAGCTCCACTGAGCTATACAGTCTACTGTCGTAGAGAGGACTGAAGAATGGAAAATACTGCTAGGCAAAATGACTTCTCTCTCATTACTTCCTTATTTCAGTGGTGTGAAAAACTTCTCTTAGATCAGTGGTTGAGCTCAGCTAAATAGAGCAAACTGATCTGTTCTGAAAACACCCACAGGAAACTGCTGACAGAGCAGCAAAGTTTCACATACAGTTGAAGTTGGAAGTTTACATACACTTAGGTTGGAGTCATTAAAACTAGTTTTTAAACCACTGCACACATTTATTGTTAACAATCTATAGTTTTGGCAAGTCGGTAAGGACATCTACTTTGTGCATGACAGGTAATTTTTTCAACAATTTTATCACAATTCCAGTTGGTCAGAACTTTACTTATACTAAGTTGACTGCACCTTTAAACAGCTTGGAAAATTCCAGAAAATGATGTCATGGCTTTAGAAGCTTCTGATAGGCTAATTGACATCATTTGATTCAATTGGAGGTGTACCTGTGGATGTATTTCAAGGCCTACCTTCAAACTCGGTGCCTCTTTGCTTGACATTATGGGATAATCAAAAGAAACCAGCCAATACCTCAGAAAAAAAACTTGTAGACCTCCACAAGTCTGGTTCATATTTGGGAGCAATTTCCAATCACCTGAAGGTACCACGTTCATCTGTACAAACAATAGTACGCAAGTATAAAGACCATGGGACCACGCAGCCATCATACCGCTCAGGAAGGAGACGCGTTCTGTCTCCTAGAGATTAATGTACTTTGGTGCTTAAAGTGCAAATCAAACCCAGAACAGGAAATGACCATGTGAAGATGCTGGAGGAAACAGGTACAAAATTATCTATATTCACAGTAAAACGAGTCCTATATCAACATAACCTGAAAGGCCGCTCAGCAAGGAAGAAGCCACTGCTCCAAAATCGCCATAAAAAAGCCAGACTACGGTTTGCAACTGCACATGGGGACAAAGATCGTACTTTTTGGAGAAATGTCCTCTGGTCTGATGAAACAAAAATAGAACTGTTTGGCCATAATGACCATTGTTATGTTTGGAGGAAAAAGGGAGGCTTGCAAGCCGAAGAACACCATCCCAACCGTGAAGCATGGGGGTGGCAGCATCATGTTGTGGGGGGGCTTGGCTGCAGGAAGGACTGGTGCACTTCACAAAATAGATGGCATCATGAGGACAGAAAATTATGTGGATATATTGAAGCAACATCTCAAGACATCAGTCAGGAAGTTAAAGCTTGGTCGCAAATGGGTCTTCCAAATGGACAATTACCCCAAGCATACTTCCAAAGTTGTGGGAAAATGGCTTAAGGGCAACAAAGTCAAATACTAATTGAGTGTATGTAAACTTCTGACCCACTGGGAATGTGATGAAAGAAATAGAAGCTGAAATAAATCATTCTCTCTACTATTATTCTGACATTTCACATTCTTAAAATAAAGTGGTGATCCTAACTGACCTAAAACAGGGATTTTTTTACTAGGATTAAATGTCAGGAATTGTGAAGAACTGAGTTGAAATGTATTTGGCTAAGGTGTGTATAAACTTCCGACTTCAACTTTAGTGTGTGTTATCATTTCACCTCTAACTTTCTACTGCTTGAGTTCACCTCTTATAGAATATTGGCTTAATGTTCCAGCACCTAAATATAAACAGTACCAGCACCCAAAATGAGTTCTGATGAGGTCTCATGTTAGAGCAGGAGAAGGGGGGATGTGGTGTAGAAGCTAGAGGTCTGTTACCCAAGTCAACTCAACAGGTCTGATGCTATATGTCAGGGTCAGGCTGGACTGGGACAAGAGAGGAAAAGGTTACTGGTTATGATGACATCACTGGTGAGAAGTCAGTAATGAAAAGATATTCAGTTGACTGCATATGTTAGTTTGTCAGCCCCATTATACATGCAAAATAATCTACAAATCTTGCAAAATGACCAGTCTCTTCCCTGAACAGATCACATAATGACCAGTCTCTTCCCTGAACAGATCACATAATGACCAGTTCTACCATCACAGTAACCAGGTCCTCCTTCTCTGAATCCACACTCTGTAATAGTAGACTCATGTCCCCTGAAACTCTTTATGGCGACTCCTCTTCTTCCATCTTCAACCAGAGGTCCTTCAGATACAGCTACAGCATCCCCACAGTCCAGCTCTCTACACACAACCATAACATCTCTCCTGCTCCACCACCCAGGACATACACCTGACCACTCTCCTCTGTAGAAGACTTCCACTGTCCCAGAACAGGAAGTGGTCCCATTCACCAGTCTGACTGAGTATTCAGCTGTAAACAGCTGAGAGGAAAACACAGTGGTGAGGACAGATGATGACAGTGATTGTGTTATTCTAACAGCAGTAGTGCTTTGTGGTTGACAAGTATTAGTAGTTCCATAAAACACTACTTGTTATTGGGGTTTAGAATGGTTTGTATGGACACATGAATTTCTCCATGTGGGATAATAAAGTTGACTAATATTGAACTGCTATAATCACTGTAGATTTATACTCTACCTACCTGGTGGACTGACGCTTTGAGCCTGGAGATCTGAGGAGAAAGAGAGAGACAGAGGAGAAAGAGAGAGAAAGAGACAGAGAGATAGAGAGAAACAAAGGAGAAAGGGAGGAGTCAGAGGAAGAGAGAGACAGAGGAGAAAGAGAGAGAAAGAGACAGAGAGATAGAGAGAAACAAAGGAGAAAGGGAGGAGACAGAGGAAGAGAGAGATAGAGAGAAACAAAGGAGAAAGGGAGAGAGAAGAAGAGAGAGACATTTAATTTAAATTAATTTGCTTTCATCTGTTTTTTTCCTTTCGTCTGTCATGAATACACATTAGACATGGGGGGGTCATGAATACACATTAGACATGGGGGGGTCATGACTACACATTAGACATGGGGGGGGGGGGGGTCATGAATACACATTAGACATGGGGGGGTCATGACTACACATTAGACATGGGGGGGTCATGACTACACATTAGACATGGGGGGGGGGGGGGTCATGAATACACATTAGACATGGGGGGGTCATGACTACACATTAGACATGGGGGGGTCATGAATACACATTAGACATGGGGGGGTCATGACTACACATTAGACATGGGGGGGGGGGGTCATGAATACACATTAGACATGGGGGGGTCATGAATACACATTAGACATGGGTTGGGTCATGAATACACATTAGACATGGGGGGGTCATGACTACACATTAGACATGGGGGGGGGGGTCATAAATACACATTAGACATGGGGGGTCATAAATACACATTAGACATGGGGGGGTCATGAATACACATCAGACATGGGGGGGTCATGAATACACATTAGACATGGGGGGGTCATAAATACACATTAGACATGGGGGGGTCATGAATACACATTAGACATGGGGGGGTCATGAATACACATTAGACATGGGGGGGTCATGACTACACATTAGACATGGGGGGGGGGTCATGAATACACATTAGACATGGGGGGGGTCATGAATACACATTAGACATGGGTTGGGTCATGAATACACATTAGACATGGGGGGGTCATGACTACACATTAGACATGGGGGGGGGGGTCATGAATACACATTAGACATGGGGGGGTCATGAATACACATTAGACATGGGGGGGTCATGACTACACATTAGACATGGGGGGGGGGGTCATGAATACACATTAGACATGGGGGGGTCATGAATACACATTAGACATGGGTTGGGTCATGAATACACATTAGACATGGGGGGGTCATGACTACACATTAGACATGGGGGGGGGGTCATGAATACACATTAGACATGGGGGGGGTCATGAATACACATTAGACATGGGGGGGTCATGAATACACATTAGACATGGGGGGGGGGTCATGAATACACATTAGACATGGGGGGGGGTCATGAATACACATTAGACATGGGGGGGGGTCATGAATACACATTAGACATGGGGGGGTCATGAATACACATTAGACATGGGGGGGTCATGAATACACATTAGACATGGGGGGGTTCATGAATATACAGTAGACATGGGGGGGTCATGACTGCACATTAGACATGGGGGGGATCATGAATACACATTAGACATGGGGGGGGGTCATGAATACACATTAGACATGGGGGGGTCATGAATACACATTAGACATGGGGGGGGTCATGAATACACATTAGACATGGGGGGGGGTCATGAATACACATTAGACATGGGGGGGGGGTCATGAATACACATTAGACATGGGGGGGGTCATGAATACACATTAGACATGGGGGGGTCATGAATACACATTAGACATGGGGGGGTCATGAATACACATTAGACATGGGGGGGGGTCATGAATACACATTAGACATGGGGGGATCATGAATACACATTAGACATGGGGGGGTTCATGAGTACACATTAGACATGGGGGGGGGTCATGAATACACATTAGACATGGGGGGGTCATGAATACACATTAGACATGGGGGGGTCATGAATACACATTAGACATGGGGGGGGTCATGAATACACATTAGACATGGGGGGGGTCATAAATACACATTAGACATGGGGGGGTCATGAATACACATCAGACATGGGGGGGTCATGAATACACATTAGACATGGGGGGGTCATGAATACACATTAGACATGGGGGGGTCATGACTACACATTAGACATGGGGGGGGGGGTCATGAATACACATTAGACATGGGGGGGTCATGAATACACATTAGACATGGGGGGGTCATGAATACACATTAGACATGGGGGGGTCATGACTACACATTAGACATGGGGGGGGTCATGAATACACATTAGACATGGGGGGGGTCATGAATACACATTAGACATGGGGGGGTCATGAATACACATTAGACATGGGGGGGGTCATGAATACACATTAGACATGGGGGGGGTCATGAATACACATTAGACATGGGGGGGTCATGAATACACATTAGACATGGGGGGGTTCATGTGTACACATTAGACATGGGGGGGGGTCATGAATACACATTAGACATGGGGGGGTCATGAATACACATTAGACATGGGGGGGTCATGAATACACATTAGACATGGGGGGGGGTCATGAATACACATTAGACATGGGGGGGTCATGAATACACATTAGACATGGGGGGGGTCATGAATACACATTAGACATGGGGGGGTCATGAATACACATTAGACATGGGGGGGTCATGAATACACATTAGACATGGGGGGTCATGAATACACATTAGACATGGGGGGGTCATGAATACACATTAGACATGGGGGGGGTCATGAATACCCGTTAGACATGGGGGGGTCATGAATACACATTAGACATGGGGGGGTCATGAGTACACATACATGGGGGGGTCATGAATACACATTAGACATGGGGGGTAATGAGTACACATACATGGGGGGTCATGACTACACATTAGACATGGGGGGGGTCATGAATACACATTAGACATGGGGGGGTCATGAATACACATTAGACATGGGGGGGGTCATGAATACACATTAGACATGGGGGGGGTCATGAATACACATTAGACATGGATATATCAGACAAGGCAAAATGTACAGAATTGGAAGAAAATGATCTTTAAAACTGCACACTGTTCTCTCCACCAACAAGAGGGGTGTAAGGGAGTAGGGGGAAGTTACACCTAGACACTGATCTGGGGTCAGTTTGGGATTTTCCCCACTAATGGTTAATGTTAGGATTGGGGGAGGAGAAGCAGATCCTGATCTGTACCTAGAGGAATCTTCACCTTGGGGCTGAGAACACAGAAAGACCATCCATTTCCAATACCCATATCAAATAAAATTACATTCTATTAGTCACATGCCCGAATACAAAACGTGTAGACCTTACAGTGAATGCTTACTTACAAGCCCTTAACCAACAATGTTTTAAGAAGAAAAATAGTGTTAAGTAAAAAATAGAAAATAAAAGTAACAACTAATTAAAGAGCAGCAGGAAAATAACAATAGTGAGGCTTTATACAGGAGGTACCAGTACAGAGTCAATGTGGAGTCTATATACAGGAGGTACCAGTACAGAGTCAATGTGGAGGCTATATACAGGAGGTACCAGTACAGAGTCAATGTGGAGGCTATATACAGGAGGTACCAGTACAGAGTCAATGTGGAGGCTATATACAGGGGGTACCTGTACAGAGTCAATGTGGAGGCTATATACAGGGGTACTGGTACAGAGTCAATGTGGAGGCTATATACAGGGGTACCAGTACAGAGTCAGTGTGGAGGCTATATACAGGAGGTACCAGTACAGAGTCAATGTGGAGGCTATATACAGGAGGTACCAGTACAGAGTCAATGTGGAGGCTTTATACAGGAGGTACCAGTACAGAGTCAATGTGGAGACTATATACAGGAGGTACCAGTACAGAGTCAATGTGGAGGCTATATACAGGAGGTACTGGTACAGAGTCAATGTGGAGGCTATATACATGGGTAATGGTACAGAGTCAATGTGGAGGCTATATACAGGAGGTCCAGTACAGAGTCAATGTGGAGGCTATATACAGGGGTACCGGTACAGAGTCAATGTGGAGGCTATATACAGGAGGTACCAGTACAGAGTCAATGTGGAGGCTATATACAGGGGTACCGGTACAGAGTCAATGTGGAGGCTTTATACAGGAGGTACCAGTACAGAGTCAATGTGGAGACTATATACAGGAGGTACCAGTACAGAGTCAATGTGGAGGCTATATACAGGAGGTACTGGTACAGAGTCAATGTGGAGGCTATATACATGGGTAATGGTACAGAGTCAATGTGGAGGCTATATACAGGAGGTCCAGTACAGAGTCAATGTGGAGGCTATATACAGGAGGTACCGGTACAGAGTCAAAGTGGAGGCTATATACAGGGGTACCGGTACAGAGTCAATGTGGAGGCTATATACAGGGGTACTGGTACAGAGTCAATGTGGAGGCTATATACAGGGGTACCGGTACAGAGTCAATGTGGAGGCTATATACAGGGGTACTGGTACAGAGTCAATGTGGAGGCTATATACAGGGGTACCAGTACAGAGTCAATGTGGAGGCTATATACAGGGGTACTGGTACAGAGTCAATGTGGAGGCTATATACAGGAGGTACCAGTACAGAGTCAATGTGGAGGCTTTATACAAGAGGTACCAGTACAGAGTCAATGTGGAGGCTATATACAGGAGGTACCAGTACAGAGTCAATGTGGAGGCCATATACATGGGTAATGGTACAGAGTCAATGTGGAGGCTATATACAGGGGTACCAGTACAGAGTAAATGTGGAGGCTATATACAGGGGTACCAGTACAGAGTCAATGTGGAGTCTATATACAGGGGTACCAGTACAGAGTCAATGTGGAGGCTATATACAGGAGTACCAGTACAGAGTCAATGTGGAGGCTATATACAGGGGTACCAGTACAGAGTCAATGTGGAGGCTATATACAGGGGTACCGGTACAGAGTCAATGTGCGGGGGCACTGGTTAGTTGAGGTAATATGTACATGTAGGTAGAGTTAAAGTGACTATGGATAGATAATAAACAGAGAGTAGCAGCGCGTAAAAGAGGGGTCTGGGTAGCCCTTTGATTAGCTGTTCAGGAGTCTTATGACTTGGGGGTAGAAGCTGTTAAGAAGCCTTTTGGACCTAGACTTGGTGCTCCGGTACCGCTTGCCGTGCGGTAGCAGAGAGGACAGTCTATGACTAGGGTGGCTGGAGTCTTTGACAATATTTAGGACCTTCCGCTGACACCGCCGGATATAGAGGTCCTGGATGGCAGGAAGCTTGGCCCCAGTGATGTACTGTACTGACCCAGTCACTTGCGCTTCCTGCTTTACTTGTTGCTTGTAAGCACCAATCAGGAGGATAGAATTATGGTCAGTTTTGCCAAATGGAGGGCGAGGGAGAGCTTTGTACGCATCTCTGTGTGTGCAGTAAAGGTGGTCCAGAGTTTTTCCCCTCTGGTTGCACATTTAACATGCTGGTAGAAATGAGGTAAAAGTGATTTGAGTTTCCCTGCATCCCGGCCATTAGGAACACCTCCTCTGGATGAACGTCTTCCTGTTTGATTATGGTGGTAAACAGCTCATTGAGTGTGGTTTAAGTGCCAGCATCGGTCTGCGGCGGTATATTTAAAAAACATTTTCATTATATTTAACTAGGCAAGTCAGTCAAGAACAAATTCTTATTTACAATGACGGCCTACCTTGTTCAGGGGCAGAACTACAGATTTTTATGCGGGGACCAGTCGTGTATAGCCGTAACGGACATTTTGGTGACCTAATTTGACCTTTTCTGCTGCTTTTAAGACACAGTTCGATCCCTCCTTGGGGCAATACTTGATTGAGTAAATAAAACACTAAGCAATCACAATACAGTAACTTTTACTAAACAATCACAATACAGTAATTAAACCATCACAATACAGTAACTATGACTAAACAATCACAATACAGGAACTAAACAATCACAATACAGTAACTAAACAATCACAATACAGTAACTACGACTAAACAATCACAATACAGTAACTAAACAATCACAATACAGTAACTATGACTAAACAATCACAATACAGTAACTATTACTAAACCATCACAATACAGTAACTACAACTAAACCATCACAATACAGTGACTACGACTAAACAATCACAATACAGTGACTACGACTAAACAATCACAATACAGTAACTATTACTAAACCATCACAATACAGTAACTATGACTAAACAATCACAATACAGTGACTACGACTAAACAATCACAATACAGTAACTATTACTAAACCATCACAATACAGTAACTATTACTAAACAATCACAATACAGTAACTACGACTAAACAACCACAATACAGCAACTAAACCATCACTCTTCTAAAGACCCCCACCACTGATTATGTTGTTATTAATTTGCTGACGTGCCATTGTACTTATACTCACTGTATAGCTGAATATTGAGGCCTCTCTGTGTGTAGCTCTCTGCCAAAACCCGAAGCCCTGCGTCTGTGAGAAGAGGTGAGAAAAGGGACTGTGGATGACAGCGAGACACAGAGAGACACAGAGAGACACAGAGAGACACAGAGAGACACAGAGCGACACAGAGAGACACAGAGAGACACAGAGAGACACAGAGAGACACAGAGAGACACAGAGAGACACAGAGAGACACAGAGAGACACAGAGAGACAGCTTCTGTTTTTCTCTGAAACAAGGGCAGATTTACATACTGCTGAGACCGGTTCTCAGAAACCTTGTGTTAAGAATAACTTGTTCTTTTAGCTGCACATACAGGGTTTGACACCATAAGGGGTGATCTATATAAGATCCTGTCTTTCTTTTGTTCGGGGCAGAACTCAGGAGAGACATCAGTTGTATGTTGATCTTTGACTTCTGTCTACGGCTGTATTCTAATTATAATATCTTCATTTTATATATTCACATTTGAAGTTTTCCTTATTTGTAAATAACGGAGCCCAGAAAAGTGGAACCAACACATGTTTTCAACTCAGAAAAAAGCACAGAATTTCCTCAAACTGTAAACATTAAGCCATAGTCTTTTACAATATTATCAATCACCCTTTGATTTGATAGATATGGAGAGTAATTATGGAGATATTGAGAATGGATATGAAGGAGTAGATCTCTCCGATCCTCAAATAAAATGCAGCAAACATGAAATAAACAAGTAATTACAATGTATTTACATTGTGGATAATGTGTGTTGTGTTTTATTTTTCCTTGTCAGCCACCCATCTCTGCTTTGTCAGTCTTGATAGGCCCAGTGTCTTCTGGGTGAGGCTGTCAGGCAGATCTGAAAGAGAGACACACAAAGTGACAGTAAGGCTACATTGTTATCATTTAGTAATGTTGTACTGTAACCTACTGCACCATATCAACCAACTACTATCTGGTCACAAGGCTACGTTGTTATCATTTAGTAATGTTGTACTGTAGTCTACTGCACCATATCAACCAATTACTATCTGGTCACAAGGCTACATTGTTATCATTTAGTAATGTTGTACTGTAGTCTACTGCACCATATCAACCAATTACTATCTGGTCACAAGGCTACGTTGTTATCATTTAGTAATGTTGTACTGTAGTCTACTGCACCATATCAACCAACTACTATCTGGTCACAAGGCTACGTTGTTATCATTTAGTAATGTTGTACTGTAACCTACTGCACCATATCAACCAACTACTATCTGGTCACAAGGCTACGTTGTTATCATTTAGTAATGTTGTACTGTATTCTACTGCACCATATCAACCAATTACTATCTGGTCACAAGGCTACGTTGTTATCATTTAGTAATGTTGTACTGTAGTCTACTGCACCATATCAACCAACTACTATCTGGTCACAAGGCTACGTTGTTATCATTTAGTAATGTTGTACTGTAGTCTACTGCACCATATCAACCAACTACTATCTGGTCACAAGGCTACGTTGTTATCATTTAGTAATGTTGTACTGTAACCTACTGCACCATATCAACCAACTACTATCTGGTCACAAGGCTACGTTGTTATCATTTAGTAATGTTGTACTGTAGTCTACTGCACCATATCAACCAACTACTATCTGGTCACAAGGCTACATTGTTATCATTTAGTAATGTTGTACTGTAGACTACTGCAATTAGTCTGTAATAATGTTAATCCAGTGTATCTATGTATTTAACTAAAGTCTGTTATAATGTTTATCCAGTGTATCTATGTATTTAATTAGTCTGTTATAATGTTTATCTAGTGTATCTATGTATTTAACTAAAGTCACATGATGTACTGATGAGACCTGCTCCCTCTGCTAGAACACTTCCCCTTTGTCTACATGACTGACTCATGGTTCTGGACTCACAGCCAAACGCTGTTTCTCCATATCCTGTTATTTAGCAGTAGACTGAACTAAGCTGTGAGAGACGAGGAAGACAAATGGTTGTGGTTCCTTTGAGAAACAGTGTTGAGACATTGAGCACTGAGAAATGGTGTAACATTTCTCAACAAGACCTCAACACAAACCAACAGCAGCCTGTCAGTTCCATAGTCCTTTGGCTGAGACCAAACTCTATTTCGTTGGGCTCTTAACTCTGCACCTTTTGAGTGATTGTTATTAACCGCTCCGCTATGGCCCCTCTGCTCCGCTATGGCCCCTCTGCTCCGCTACGGCCCCTCTGCTCCGCTATGGCCCCTCTGCTCCACTATGGCTAGAGGAGCCGGCTGGCTGAGAGGGCCCTACTGGAGCCGGCTGGCTGAGAGGGCCCTAGTGGAGCTGGCTGGCTGAGAGGGCCCTAGAGGAGTTGGCTGGCTGAGAGGGCCCTAGTGGAGCTGGCTGGCTGAGAGGGCCCTACTGGAGCCGGCTGGCTGAGAGGGCCCTAGAGGAGTTGGCTGGCTGAGAGGGCCCTAGTGGAGCCGGCTGGCTGAGAGGGCCCTAGTGGAGCCGGCTGGCTGAGAGGGCCCTAGTGGAGCCGGCTGGCTGAGAGGGCCCTAGTGGAGCCGGCTGGCTGAGAGGGCCCTACTGGAGCCGGCTGGCTGAGAGGGCCTTAGTGGAGCCGGCTGGCTGAGAGGGCCCTAGTGGAGCCGGCTGGCTGAGAGGGCCCTAGAGGAGTTGGCTGGCTGAGAGGGCCCTAGAGGAGCCGGCTGGCTGAGAGGGTCCTAGTGGAGCCGGCTGGCTGAGAGGGTCCTAGTGGAGCCGGCTGGCTGAGAGGGCCCTACTGGAGCCGGCTGGCTGAGAGGGCCCTAGTGGAGTTGGCTGGCTGAGAGGGCTGGCTGGCTGAGAGGGCCCTAGAGGAGTTGGCTGGCTGAGAGGGCCCTAGTGGAGCTGGCTGGCTGAGAGGGCCCTACTAGAGCCGGCTGGCTGAGAGGGCCCTACTGGAGCCGGCTGGCTGAGAGGGCCCTCGTGGAGTTGGCTGGCTGAGAGGGCCCTACTAGAGCCGGCTGGCTGAGAGGGCCCTACTAGAGCCGGCTGGCTGAGAGGGCCCTACTGGAGCCGGCTGGCTGAGAGGGCCCTAGTGGAGTTGGCTGGCTGAGAGGGCCCTAGTGGAGCCGGCTGGCTGAGAGGGCCCTCGAGGAGTTGGCTGGCTGAGAGGGCCCTAGAGGAGCTGGCTGGCTGAGAGGGTCCTAGTGGAGCTGGCTGGCTGAGAGGGTTCTAGTGGAGCCGGCTGGCTGAGAGGGGCCTACTGGAGCCGGCTGGCTGAGAGGGCCCTAGTGGAGTTGGCTGGCTGAGAGGGATGGCTGGCTGAGAGGGCCCTAGAGAAGTTGGCTGGCTGAGAGGGCCCTAGTGGAGCCGGCTGGCTGAGAGGGCCTTAGTGGAGTTGGCTGGCTGAGAGGGCCCTAGAGGAGTTGGCTCTCATTCACTCTCATTCATTTACATACTCTCATTCATTTACATAGAGACAGATACAATCAATCATTGACACACTGAATATACAACAGTCAGATGCATGACACCATCACCAATGTTCCTCTAACTTTTTACTGGCATTGAGCAAATTTCAGGTCTGCTGAGCTCAAACTTGAACATTGTGAAAATTCTGTGCAAATTCCAGTGTGCGTTTACTGTGAACACTGAGGCTGTACCCCCTTTAAGGTACAGTTAACAGTGGACAAGTAGGCTGCTGTGGCTATTTGATCATAATGTAGATCTACCAGAGTGACCTACCATCAAAAACAACAGAGAAAATGCTTCCCATAACATTTTAACATGGAAACAGCTGTTCTATCATTCAGCCTACAGTAGCAGCTAATGTGTGGTGTTTAATATAGGCCTACAATCCATGAGACTTCTGAAAGAAACATGCAGGGCTTGACATTAACCTGTTTATCCACTTCTCCTTCAGGCAAGGAGGTGACTGAAAATGCTGTTGTGTTTGATGGAAGCTTACGCAAGTGTGTCCCAAAATACAACACTGTCCCTTTAAGTCAAAAATCTTTTTACCTGACTGGATTTTCAAAGAGTCTAGATATGTACCTGGTTTGTAGGAAGTAATCACTCCCCTATTGCTGACTACAAATGATCTATAACTGGGCTAATAACTCACTAACTAGTAAAGGATATGAACAAAATGTGCTCACATGCAGCTCTCTCTTTGATCTCGTAATAAGTGGATGTACTCAGGACCACAGCTGTAAACACAATCCAGTTCAAAGTAAATGGAACACATCCATACATGGATGCTTAGTGTGGTATATTGTTGTCTCTACCTTCTTGCCCTTTGTGCTGTTGTCTGTGCTCAATAATGTTTGTACCCTGTTTTGTGCTGCTACCATGTTATGTTGTGTTACTACCATGTTGTGTTGTCATGTGTTGCTGCCTTGCTATGTTGTTGTCTTATGTCTCTCTTTATGTAGTGTTGTGTCTCTCTATTGTTTATGTGTCGGGGGGCTAGGGTCAGTCTGTTACATCTGGAGTATTCTCTTGTCTTATCCGGTGTCCTGTGTGAATGTAAATATGCTCTCTCTAATTCTCTCTTTCTTTCTTTCTTTCTTTCTCTCGGAGGACCTGAGCCCTAGGACTACCTGGCATGATGACTCCTTGCTGTCCCCAGTCCACCTGGCCATGCTGCTGCTCCAGTTTCAACTGTTCTGCCTGCGGCTACGGAACCCTGACCTGTTCACCGGACGTGCTTGTTGCACCCTCGACAATTACTATGATTATTATTATTTGACCATGCTGGTCATTTACGAACATTTCAACATCTTGACTATGTTCTGTTATAATATCCACCCGGCACAGCCAGAAGAGGACTGGCCACCCCTCATAGCCTGGTTCCTCTCTAGGTTTCTTCCTAGGTTTTTGGCCTTTCTCAGGAGTTTTTCCTAGGGAGTTTTTCCCAGCCACCGTGCTTCTTTCACATGCATTGCTTGCTGTTTGGGGTTTTAGGCTGGGTTTCTGTACAGCACTTTGAGATTTCAGCTGATGTACGAAGGGCTATATAAATAAATTTGATTTGATTTGTGTTGTCTCACTTGTCGTGATGTATGTTTTGTCCTATATTTATATTTTATGATTTTATTTTTAATCCCAGCCCCCGTACAAGGCCTTTTGCCTCCTGCCAGGCCGTCATTGTAAATAAGAATTTGTTCTTAACTGACTTGCCTATTTAAATAAAGGTTAAATATAAACATGGCCATGTTCTACTGCATGTAGGTCTACTGCAGCTCTGATTGGTTCTGCAGCACCGGTCTGTGTAGAGTCGTGTTGATGTAATAGAATCCTACTCCGATGTGTTCTGTCTACAACATCTCTTACATAGTTGCTTTAGTTTCTGTATGTTGCAGTGAAAGTGGATAATATTCCATTGATCACATTTACCGCAGTAAAGGGACACGTTGATGGTGTTAACAGGGAAAACTCTAGAACAGTGGTCACCAACCTTTGAGTCAAAATGCAAGCCGAGATTTACCAATCAGCTTTTCTTTTTAACATGACTTGAAAAACGTAACATTAACCAATTAAAAACAGTACTGTAGCAATGAGTTTTGTGCAGTAAGCTACAGGCCCAATACATTATCACCGTCTGACGGAGAAGTCAGTCACTGGCCGCGGACAGCATTTGGTAAACTAACACACCTCCTCCCTGCTCCGTTTTCAGCTCCGTTAGCAATGTGTCGACACAGTTCATTTAGCATCTCAGTTCATACAATACACACATTATTATTACCTTCCTTCAGTAACAATATGGTATAAGGAATAGGCAGACAATCATTCATGTTTGATTCATGTGATGTTTATTGTACTTAGTAACGTTGTGGAGTAGCGCTGTTTGATTGTTTCTGTTCTTCTCTCCGTCTCTGTAACTTCCGGGTTTGCTGGAATAAGGACGCGAGCTTCTTCTTCTATGGTATAATTACGTTTGCAACAATTATATGTGCATTCCGCCACCTACTGTTCAGGTGGATAACATGTCTCCAAAAAGGATAAACATTTTATCATATGTAATACCCTTGTTTGAACCAGGTATTGAGTTTATTTGTTATAATTAATTGGTTATATATTTAAAAGATAATTGAATTGCTCCTAACCTGTAATGTTGTTAATGCATTATGCTTTTGAAGAAATATTTATTTAATGTATAAGTGAATAGTTTGTTTTACTTTGAATTGTAAGTTTTGACCAATAAGGTCGCTCGTTAAGTTGTGGCCAATGGGAGTTGACCTGGTTAACGGGAGACACTGGGAAAAAAAGAGAGGAAAAAGACGTTGATGAAAAGGATGGACGTCTTTACCTTAGGACGGTTGGTAAATTAATTATAAAAGAAGACGACAGAACTAGAACAAAACCCATACCTACTAGGATATGAAGGGAAATACATGTTTTATTTTATAAAAGAGTTGTTATAATTTTGTTAAAACTCAGTAAAGACTGAAGCTACCGTCTCGTCGTGGAGGTATTTGTCAGCATTGAGGTTAGCCTAGCATCGTGTGACACTGGGAGATAATTGCTTGGAAAGCTTAACGAATTCGTGTTCCCATGGGATATCGGTTACGGCTAAGGAGTACTGTCTGCATGGGTAGCTGTGCTTGCCTTGGACTTTGTGAGGAAACCTGAACGGAATTGCCATACTTCGCTGAGGGAATATCTACCAAGCAGTGAGTAACCACCACGTGAGGTGCTTCAGGATATTATTGGGTGTCATCATTTTTTGAGCTCCAACGCGCGCCAACGGTTTATTTAAGCGAACTTGAAATAATTTGGACTCATTGGGGTTTATTATTTTCTATTTCTTTTGTTGTGTCTGAAAATGTATTTGTGTTTGACAATGTTCTAATACACATATGGAACGTTATGTATATTGAGTTGGTGGAGTCATTGATTGTCTCAATTTAATTTAATGCATGGGATGGTCTATCCTGATTCAATAACAAAAAACCTATAATCATTTATTCTGAAGTTAATACCCTATTGTCATAACCCTAGATAGTTTACAATAGGAATTTTTATTGGAGATGTCCTTCTCACCTAACATCCCATGCTGCTGAGATACTCTGCATAAGTTAATATTGTGAGAGTCATATTCGAGCCTGGTGAGAGGGTTACACATATAAATAAAATAACAAACTCCATTCAAAGTATCATGTTAATTAAAGTAAATCAGCCTGCTTTTCTATTTTAATCAGGTCCCTACACAGGCTCAGAGGGATCCTGTGATGGAGGGACATTTCCTGGTGACAGTCGTCCTTGAAGTGCTTCTGCCGTAAGTCTTGGAGGCCCATAAACTTCTCTGCTGCAGTTATAATAATGTACAGTAAAATAAATAACTGTGGCTGTAAATGCTACAAAATCCACCTTCTCCACAATAAGTGCATCCAGATCACTTGATTGACGTGTAACATTTACAACTGGTTGTGGTACATCCACCTCCATATCTTCTTCAGAACTGTGGCCTCTTTTACATTTACATTTACATTTAAGTCATTTAGCAGACGCTCTTATCCAGAGCGACTTACAAATTGGTGGATTCACCTTATGATATCCAGTGGAACAGCCACTTTACAATAGTACATCTTCCCTTCAACTCTCTTCACCACCTCCACATAGGAGACTTGCTGTACAGCCCTGATCCTTGACTCCTCAACCTCTTTCACCCTAACAGGGCATTCTGGGAATTCAGAAATATGATCCCAACCACAGTTACAACATTTTACATTCACAGACTCTTCTAGAACATATTCCGTCAATCTGAAAACACTTATATATCCCAACTTTACATAGGGTGGTAAATACTAAGCAAACACCAATAATACAGACAAACTCTGCTCCTTTCCCCCCATTCTCCATAGGGTCAATATTACAGATGAACGGCTATATTCTCCATAGGGTCAATATTACAGATAAACAGCTATATTCTCCATAGGGTCAATACAGATAAACAGCTACATTCTCCATAGGGTCAATATTACAGATAAACAGCTACATTCTCCATAGGGGTCAATAATACAGATGAACAGCTACATTCTCCATAGGGGTCAATAATACAGATAAACAGCTACATTCTCCATAGGGGTCAATAACACAGATAAACAGCTACATTCTCCATAGGGTCAATAATACAGATAAACAGCTACATTCTCCATAGGGGTCAATAATACAGATAAACAGCTACATTCTCCATAGGGGTCAATAATACAGATAAACAGCTACATTCTCCATAGGGTCAATAATACAGATAAACTCTGCTCCTTTTCCCCATTATCCATACGGGTCAAGAGATGTGCATTAATAACCTCTTGAGCATATCATCCCGTTAGCGGGATCATTTTCCAGCGAAAACTCCTAGCGACATTAGCATAACGAAATTCAATATATATATTTTTTTCAAATATAGGACTGTCTCATATTGTTTTATAGATACACCTCTCTTGAATCGACCCTCGTCCGATTTCAAAAAGGTTTTACAGGAAAAGCACAATATTAGATTATGTTAGAGGAGTACATGGTAAAAGTAGCATCATATGAATTTTCCGACCAAGCACACGCATCACATATAACCAAAAAACAGCTAAATGCAGCACTAACCTTTTACAAACTTCATCAGATGACACACCTAGGACATCATGTTACACACAGCATGCAATTTTTTGTTCAATAAAGGTCATATTTCTATATAAAAACAGCATTTTACATCGGCATCTGACGTTGACTAACTATTTTCCAATAAAATGCGTCCCGGGAAACAGTGCTACAATTTTATAAATTACTATTCGAAAACAATTTTTTTTTTATATTGTCAATCTAAGATTTATAGATGAATATCTCTTGAAAACACCCGTCATAACAGATTTTAAATTAACTTTACAGGGTAATCACACTTTGAGATAAAAGGGGATGCGATACCCAGAAAATGAGCTAGAAAGCCTAGCTCGTCGCCATCTTGGAAAAATCGCACATCACATCTGATCTTGTATAATATTGCCAATAATCCCTCACCTTTAGTTGTCTTCATCAGAAAGCACTTCCCGGTATCCCAGGTCCACGACAAATGTATTTTCGGTCGAAAAAGTCCATCCTTTATGTTCCATTAGCTTGCTGTTGTTAGCGCGTCCTAAGGCTGTAATCAAATGTTGATACGGGCGCGGGACCTGCCTAACGAAAAATGACTTTTTTGACTGCTGTAGGTTCGTTCAAACATGTCAAACGTTGTATAACATTAATCTTCAGGGCCTGTTTCAACAAGAGAGCCAATCAGATTTGAGTGGGACGATTTCATTGTGTTTCAAAAGGTTTCCAAAGGTGGGGGCAGACACGGCCGCCGACGTCACAATGCTGATGGCCCTACTACTGTGACCAATTGCCACATCGTCTCCTTCACTGAGTTTCGACCGCAGAAGCCTCAAAACACTTTGTAAAGACTGGGGACATCTAGTGGAAGCACTGGAAAGTGCTCAATTATCATTTTTTCACGTTGTAAATTATAGGGAAGGCTGTGAAGTCGAGTCCACAATTCAGAATCCCACTTCCTGGTTCAATCGGTCTCGGGGTTTTGACTGCCATACGAGTTCTGTTATACTCACAGACACCATTCAAACAGTTTCAGAAACTTTAGGGTGTTTTCTATCCATATAAAATAAGTATATGCATGTCCTAGCTTCTGAGTTTGATTAGTAGGCCGTTGAAAATGGGAACAAATTTTTTCCAAAATGCGCTGTGGCGCCCCCATTGGTAGGGTACTCGCAAGAGGTTTTAACTACTCCTGGAATTTTATGTCTAAGATATTGATCATCAATGTCCAATGGGACGCCAGAGAAACACCTTTTACTGGTGGCTGCTCCGAATATCAAACTGTTCACTTCATGTGTCCATAAATTCACGAGCCACAATGCATGTTCCCTTTGGCTTTTTATATACACACCATATCAACACCATACCACTCCTGGTTACTATGACTACACCATATCAACACCATACCACTCCTGGTTACTATGAGTACACCATATCAACACCATACCACTCCTGGTTACTATGACTACACCATATCAACACCATACCACTCCTGGTTACTATGACTACACCATACCACTCCTGGTTACTATGACTACACCATATCAACACCATACCACTCCTGGTTACTATGACTGCATCCACAATTCCCAACACCTTCTTCACCATCCTCCTGACTTCAACAGGGTTTCCCAACTAAACATCCATATCCAACGAAGAACGTTCTCCAACAAGCAACGATTCATCAGACTCATTTTACACAAAATGTTAGTCCTTTTTGTTCCATTCATGGACTTCACTATTGTCCACTCATCTTTCTCGCTAACTGTACTCGACGTGCTTTCAACTTCAAACGACATTTCTGCTTCTGTCATCGCACGGTCCTCCTCTCCCTTTTCCACACCAAGGACCAGAGCTACCACAGTCAGGCTGGCTTTGTAGTGCCTGTCCAGAATTGCGCGTTCATGTGAATGGCTGTATTGGAAGACACCATGTTAGTAGTGATGGGTTTATACAAATGTTTTATATTGTGCTATATAGTATTATGATAAACTGATTGCAAAGGTTCTATTAAGATAATTCATGATATGTTTAGCTGAGTGGAAAATGTAGTCTCATGTTTGTAATGGCTTAATTCATGAGTTTTGTATGTTCTGTTGGGAAGGGGCTTCCCCTACAAAAGGGAAAGGGGGATACCTAGTCAGTACAACTGAATGCATTCAACTGAAATGTGTCTTCTGCATTTAACCCCTCTGAATCAGAGAGGTGCGGAGCCCCTTCGGCGCCCGGGGAACAGTGGGGAGCCTCTCAGTTCAAGGGGGAACCTTTTTCATTGAGCTGTTGATGGGGAAGCACTGTTTAGCTGTCCCCATAATGTATACTTTAGTGGCAGTACAGTTTTCTTTCTGAATCACTATGTAAATAAACATCCTGCACTGAAGTGTGTTTGAGGCTCCACCATAGTTTTATTAGGTAGTTTCAGTTTAATACAGGCTGAAGTTTCAGTAAAGGTTGTCCAGTTTAGCCTTCTGACCTACTCTACACCACACACCACATATTAGCTTAGCTTGAATTACTCTGCCAACACATTGTTCAGGACATATTTTAAAGTTGAGGTAGGCTGTATGATTACACCAGTAATAGTTGTATTACTTGTGAGGCACAGCTGAGTGAGCATACATTTAAATAATTCGCTTTTTATTTTTATTTTACAGGGCTGATGGTGCCTGCATCTGATGGTCAGTCTCAGCAGACGAAGAGAGCAGCAGACTGAGGGTCCACCTCTCAACATCCCTCCTCTGTTCCTTTCCTCCACAGACACTGACCATAAAGACACAGTCTTCCATCTGATGGTCAGTCTCAGCGGACAGAGAGAGCAGCAGACTGAGGGTCCACCTCTCAACATCCCTCCTCTGTTCCTTTCCTCCACAGACACTGACCATAAAGACACAGTCTTCCATCTGATGGAGAAACTCCAGACGCACCACATTATTTCTGCTTCATGCACAAATTCATGTTACTCCTATGAACAGAGAAAGTGAAATATTCCTCCATATTAAAAATAACCAAGCCGCTAATAACAACACAAGCCTATAGAGACACTTTCCTGCTCATTGTAGTAGCGCTGCGGGGAAATAGGAAGAACGCTCATTTTATGGCTTCTAAAACTGTTGACTGAGTAGGTTTTTATTAACCTTTATTTAACTAGGCAAGTCAGATAAGAACAAAATCTTATTTTCAATGACAGCCTAAGAACAGTGGGCTAACTGCCTTGTTCAGGGGCAGAACAACAGATTTTTACCTTGTCAGCTCAGGGATTTGATCTTGCAACCTTTACAGTTACTAGTCCAATGCTTTAACCACTAGGCTACCTTGAACATGAACTTCCTCATAAAAACAGCAGCTATTTGCTGTATTGTTGACAGTTTCCCCTTGTCTTGGTTTTAAACCTTTGTTTTATGCCGTTACGGTAATCTGAGCCATCCCATTGGCCAGCGGTGAAACTATAGTGCACTTGATTTGCTCTCTGGTCCAACAGGGAGGCAGTTTGTACATTCAGACACATGAAATGCTTCAAAATGGCAACAGTATGGACAGCAGGGCAGCTGAATCTGGTGCTCCTACCGGTCTCTACTCCAAACCTAACCATATCTGGTTAGTAGAGACCCTACTGAGTATTTCCATCCCACCTTAGCTGAGACAGGTAGAAAAGCTTTATCTCTACCAGCCAATCAGTATCCCATATACTGTGTATTACATTACAGTGAATGGAGAGGGTTGAGTAAGGAGTCATCAGTACTCTGTATTAAACACGTTGCCCAGCACAAGAGACACATTTAAGTTTTGAGACTATATTTACTAATTCCAATAACATATATTTATATTTTATTAAAAGTATATTTCTTTAAATGTAGCCTACACCAGTGGTGTAGTGGAAGGTATACTCAGGTATACTCTGTTTAACCACTTGTTTTTCAGTGGGCATTGTGTAGACTCACTTCTTAATCCCCACTGATACATATCAAAGTATTGTAGTGGAGGTATACGTCATATCAATGAATAGGGCTGATGGAACAGATCACAATGTTTATCTTCAAATGTTGATCAACTATTATGTCTTCACATTGTAGGAGCAGCAATGTCCACATGGCAGTAGACCTACTCCTGAATGTCCACATGGCAGTAGACCTACTCCTGAATGTCCACATGGCAGTAGACCTACTCCTGAATGTTCCAACATGTAGTTTGGGGGAAAAACAGTGTTCTAAAATGCACAGAGCACATAGAAGAGGTTTTATAGACAGAGATTGAAATATCAGTTAGAAAGAGGAGGGTTTAAAGAGATGGTAATGACAGACCTAACTGTCTTCTGGTAGATGGAAAGGCTTTCCCTAAAACCTGATCTATTCAATGTTAAACAGCTACAAACTCCAGTCCACCCTGCTAATCAACCAACAGTGTTAGGTGCCTGTACACTTGGATTAGAGGGGAACTACTCTCAAAAATAAATACAAATATTTTTTAAATCAAAACCTACAAAACAATTTGAAAATATGAAACCTGTGAATTTCTGACTCCGTTTCTCTGTTTCAATAAAAGGCCTACTATTATCCTACTGAAAAGTACAGCTTGGATGGTCTACTATTATCCTACTGAACAGTACAGCTTGGGTTGGTCTACTATTATCCTACTGAACAGTACAGCTTGGGTTGGTCTACTATTATCCTACTGAACAGTACAGCTTGGGTTGATCTACTATTATCGTACTGAACAGTACAGCCTGGGTTGGTCTACTATTATCCTACTGAACAGTTCAGCTTTGGTTGGTGTAACGCCCTGGCCATAGAGAGGGGTTTTTGTTCTTTATTTTGGTTAGGCCAGGGTATTACATTGGGTGGGCGTTCTATGTTCCTTTTTCTAGGTTGGTTTGTTTCGTTGATTTTGGCCGTGTGGCTTCCAATCAGGCACAGCTGTAGTTCGTTGTTGCTGATTGGGAGTCACACAAGGAGAAGAACCAGGAGAGGAGCTATCGGGAGTCGTGGAATTGGGAGGAATTGCTGGACGGTAAAGGACCATGGGCTCAAGGTGGGGAGTATCGCCGCCCGCAGTGGGAGATCAAGGCGGCGATAGCTGAGAGGCACTGGTATGAAGCGAGGGAGAGCAGCAGACACGAGAGGCAGCCCCAAAAAATGTTTGGGGGGGGCACACGGGGAGATTGCCGGAGTCAGGCGGTAGACCTGAGCCAACTCCCCGTGCTTACCGGAAGCAGCGTGGTACTGGTAAGGCACCGTGTTATGCTGTGAAGCGCACGGTGTCTCCAGTGCGCGTTCATAGCCCGGTGCGCTATAGGCCAGCCCCCGCAAGTGCCATGCGAGTGCAGGCATCGAGCCAGGACGGATTGTGCCAGCTCAGCACGTCTGGTCTCCAGTGCGCCTTTTCGGTCCAGGTTATCCTGCACCGAATCTGCGCACTGTGTCTCCAGGGCGCTGTGAGGGCCCAGTTTGCCCAATGCCTGCGCTCCGCCCGTGCGGGCCAAAGCGAGCATTCAGCCTGGAGTGTGTGTAAAGAGCCTATGTACCAGAACTCCAGTGCTCCCCCACAGCCCGGTTTATCCTGTGCCTCCTCCTCGGACCAGACCTCCAGTGGGTCTCCCCATCCTGGTCAGTCCTGTGCCTCCTCCATGGACCAGGCCTCCAGGGGGTCTCCCCATCCTGGTCAAGCCTGTGCCTCCTCCACGGACCAGGCCTCCAGTAGGTCTCCCCATCCTGGTCAGTCCTGGGCCTCCTCCACGGACCAGGCCTCCAGTGGGTCTCCCCATCCTGTTCAGTCCTGTGCCTCCTCCACGGATCAGGCCTCCAGTGGGTCTCCCCAGCCTGGTGAGTCCAGTGCCTGCGCCCAGAACCAGTCCGGAGCCGCCAGAGCCGCCCGCCAGTCCGGAGCCGCCAGAGCCGCCCGCCTGTCCGGAGCCGCCCGCCTGTCCGGAGCCGCCAGAACCACCCGCCTGTCCGGAGCCGCCAGAGCCGCCCGCCTGCCGGGCGCAGCCAGGGTCGCCCACCAGTCCTCCGGCGCGGCCAGGGCGCCACCTAAGTGGGCGACGCCGAGGGTGGAGCGGAGGCCACCTTCCGCACCTGAGCCGCCGCCGTAAGAAGGCCCACCCGGACCCTCCCCTTCAGAGTCAGGTTTTGCGGCCGGAGTCCGCACCTTTGGGGGGAGTACTGTAACGCCCTGGCCATAGAGAGGGGTTTTTGTTCTTTATTTTGGTTAGGCCAGGGTGTTACATTAGGTGGGCGTTCTATGTTCATTTTTCTATGTTTTTGTATTTCTTTGTTTTGGGCCGTGTGTGTGGCTCCCAATCAGGCACAGCTGTAGTTCGTTGTTGCTGATTGGGAGTCACACATAAGTAGCCTGTTTTTCCTTTGGGTTTTTGTGGGTGATTGTTTTCTGTTTCGTTCATTTTTGACCAGACAGAACTGTTTGCTGTTGTTGCTGTTTAGTGTTTTGTTTATAGTGGTTCATTTTATTAAATATTCAAAATGAATACACATCCTCCGCTGCACCTTGGTTTCATTACTACGACAGCCCTTACAGTTGGTCTACTATTATCCTACTGAACAGTACAGCTTGGGTTGGCCTACTATTATCCTACTGAACAGTACAGCTTGGGTTGGCCTACTATTATCCTACTGAACAGTACAGCTTGGGTTGGTCTACTATTATCCTACTGAACAGTACAGCTTGGGTTGGTCTACTATTATCCTACTGAACAGTACAACTTGGGTTGGTCTACTATTATCCTACTGAACAGTACAACTTGGGTTGGTCTACTATTATCCTACTGAACAGTACTGCTTGGGTTGGTCTACTATTATCCTACTGAACAGTACAGCTTGGGTTGGTCTACTATTATCCTACTGAACAGTACAGCTTGGGTTGGTCTACTATTATCCTACTGAACAGTACAGCTTGGGTTGGCCTGACTGTGAAAGACCAATATGGGATTCATCCTTTTAGGTCATTCAGCGTGTATATCACTGTTTCTCATGCTTTTCACACAGGGGGCCTTTCCTTCACTGGGCCGTTTGGAAAATGTTTTGCTAAATTAGAGTACTGTATACCCAATTCTCCAGGCACCACTACACCACTGGCCTACACAACAGCTTTCAACATACCAGTATTTAGTTTGGAAACTTTCTAAAGAAATGCTGGTATAAATAATACAATATTAAAATATGTCAAATTATACATTTTTTTTCTAAAGTGGTTGCAATGCTGTGAAAAACAGTTGTACTGCACTACAGTGCAACAATAAGTGATATTCTCAAAGTTGAGCTTGTTTTTGCAGGGGGACTCTTATTTAGAAGAAAATAATCTGATATTGTATTGACAGCATATTATCCTGCTGCTAGCAGAACGGTAATATTGCCGTTTAACCTAGAATATTTGTACGGTGTGCTGCGAGGTACAAACTTCAGAGATCTCTATAGAGAGCCAGATCAATAAGAAGTTATTTCCACAAGGGGGCGACAAACGCCAGGTAATATTCCAGAATAGAGCACCACAGAATATATAGGCTCCCTTTGCCAGGTGGTCAATGTGGAGATCCTCCGGCCTGGGCCAGGGGTGTGTCCCAAAAGTATTTTCTGCTTCCTGAAGTGTGCACTCGTTCACTACTCCCCATAAAGTGTAAAAGCATTGGATTGGTGAAGGCATAGGTTAAAGCATGAGTTTCCATACTAATCAATTCCTGTCAAATCCTGTCCATGAAGGGAAGTGAACAAGTGCACACTTTGGGAGGAAGGAGAGATTATTGGGGCACAGCCCAGGTATGCAGACGTTTCCCCAGCCCAGTACCACTTCAACACATACCCATCAATCAATATATAATCAAATGTTTTATGATTAGCCAATTTTACTTCAGGCATTTCAGTGGTGGTCTGGAACAAAATCCTGCAAGGCCTGTATCTCTCCAGGGTTGGTGGGTGACTGTATCTCTCCAGGGTTGGTGGGTGACTGTATCTCTCCAGGGTTGGTGGGTGACTGAATCTCTCCAGGGTTGGTGGGTGACTGTATCTCTCCAGGGTTGGTGGGTGACTGTATCTCTCCAGGGTTGGTGGGTGACTGCTGGACCCTGATCAGACATGGAGTAGTTGGCTCTGCATTTACACTCACAGCACACCCACCTATCACCACACACACACACACACACACACACACACACACACACACACACACACACACACACACACACACACACACACACACACACACACACACACACACACACACACCAGGACAACAATACATGATAGTCTATGTGGATAAATAACTACACACCAGGACAACAATACATCATAGTCTATGGAGGATAAATAACTACACACCAGGACAACAATACATCATAGTCTATGTGGAGGATAAATAACTACACACCAGGACAACAATATATCATAGTCTATAGTGGCAGAATACCTGACCACTGTGACTGACCCAAACTTAAGGAAAGCTTTGACTACGTACAGACTCAGTGAGCATAGCCTTGCTATTGAGAAAGGTTGCTGTAGGCAGACCTCAAATGAAATCAAATTGTATTAGTTATGAGCCCCTAACCAACAATGCAGTTTAAAAAAAAATATGGATAAGAATAAGAAATGAAAGTAACAAGTAATTAAAGAGCATCAGTAAAATAACAATAGCGAGACTATATACAGGTGGTACCTGGATCTCAAGAGAAGACAGGCTATGTGCACACAGCCCACAAAATGAGGTGGAAACTGAGGTGCACTTCCTAACCTTCTGCCAAATGTATGACCAGTTAATTCATACTGTATGTTGTAGTCTGTCCAAGAGGGGAATCACACAAGACTGATCTCAGTTAATTCATACTGTATGTTGTAGTCTGTCCAAGAGGAGAATCACACAAGACTGATCTCAGTTAATTCATACTGTATGTTGTAGTCTGTCCAAGAGGGGAATCACACAAGACTGATCTCAGTTAATTCATACTGTATGTTGTAGTCTGTCCAAGAGGGGAATCACACAAGACTGATCTCAGTTAATTCATACTGTATGTTGTAGTCTGTCCAAGAGGAGAATCACACAAGACTGATCTCAGTTAATTCATGCTGTATGTTGTAGTCTGTCCAAGAGGGGAATCACACAAGACTGACAGCCTGTAAGTTTATTAAAAGCATTCAGTTGATTACATGGCAGTTTAGAGAGCAACATCATAATCAATAATCTACTTCATAATCAATACCATAACATTTATAATCAAATACATCATGAGAGGTAAACAACAACAACAAACCCCTTTATTAAAAAATGTTTAAAAATACCAAGAATGACCAGATTATTATAATAATACATGAACTAAGATAAAGACATAAAGACAAAAGCAAAAAGCAATTTAGTACATTCTGGAACACTAAACAGATGTAATTGAGCTACTCGCTTAAAATAATCAAAACCACATGTTATCAAAACCTCATGTTACCGCAAAACCCCATGTTACCCAAACCCCAATGTTACCCAAAACCCCATGTTACCCAAAACCCCATGTTACCCAGAAGCCCATGTTACCCAGAACCCCATGTTACCCAGAACCCCATGTTACCCAAAACCCCATGTTACCGCAAAACCCCATGTTACCCAAAACCCCATGTTACCCCAAACCCCAATGTTACCCAAAACCCCATGTTACCCAGAAGCCCATGTTACCCAGAACCCCATGTAACCCAAAACCCCATGTTACCCAGAACCCCATGTTACCCAGAACCCCATGTTTCTCTGGTGGTAAAATCCAAACTAAAAGGAATAATGGTGGTTGCAGTCACTCCTTTTAGATTTCTTCCAAGGTTCTAGAAAGATAAACAAATTCTGAACTTGTTATTAAAATTAGAACCACTTCAGGTTTGTCACCACATTTTAAACACCAGTCCACTGCTGACCATCCATTTAAAACACAAAACTGACCTAAGATCAGCATGTAGGGTCAGCTTCATTCTACTCCTACTCCGTCCCCTGGGCTGCTCTCTCCTCTCCCGGTCCAGCTTCAGCTCTGGAGCTCAGAGAGACCATCTCCATGGCATTGACATAAAGATCCATGCTGCTCACCCTGTTCACTCTCTTCTGCCTCCTGGTGGGCTAGGGAGACACAGCACCAACAGTCAGACATTTACTCTCTAGTATCTCCATTCTATCTCCCTCCCTCTCCCCCTCACCCTCTCCCTCTAGTTTAAATGACTTGTAATGTCTGAGTAAATGTCTTTACCTTGTAGTACAGGTAGGAGGTGGTGATGGCTGTCAGTAGGATCAGCAGCACTACAACGTGTCTGATGATGAAGGCTGGCAGAGGAGAGGCTGCAAACAGAAACACCTTTGATGAGGGGACTGATCATCATCAGATAGATCTGTGGGAAATCTGTCAGTGACAAAGTTATAAGTCTGGTTTATGTTTAGTTACCTGTGATGGTGAGGGAGAGGAGCTCACTCTCAGAGGAGAAGTTATGAGAGAAACCATAATTGTCATAAACACATCTGTAGTTCCCTTGGTGGGAGTCATCTGCAGCAGGGAAGAGGAAGGCAGCAGAGTGATTGACAGCTGGCTGGGTCTGGGTTCTGTTGGAGCCGGTGAACGTGAGCAGGAAGGAGCCTCCTGGGTACTGTGGCTGAGTGGAGCAGGTGATGGTGAAGCTGTAGCCCCTGAACACCTCGGGCCCCTGGTGGCCCCTGGAGACCCCTCCCATTGAGTCAGTCAGGAAGATTTCAGGCTGGACTGTATCAATAAAAGAGAACAAGAAAAAACAAGAAAAACCTCTTCAACTAGTTTCCTATAGATATGACAATAACATCAGCATGTAACAGTGCTAGCCACCCTCCCTCACAGGGCAACATGAGTAGTGGGCCTACAGTCACTGAGACAACATATGTTGATATCAGGCTTAAGCAGGACATCTGGAACAAGAGGAGAGAAAAAGAAAACGTAGCTCCTCAACTACCTTCCTCATTTAGATATGACAATAACATGACATGTGATAGTGAGTAGAGACGTTCACTGAGATAACACTCAAATACAAAAGCATTCTGGGATATTTAAGTAGTATTTGATTCCTACTTGACTGAGTGATCTATTTTGCAAAGCGGACTTCCAAGCTAAACAGTCATCATGAGAGGTGCAGAGGAAGTTGTATTAATGAAGGAAATCAGTTGAATGTAATTATAATATGTTGTTATCACCTGAGGAGCAGATCACTGTGAGTCCAGAATGGCGATCAAATGTTATCACACACTCCCTCAGTGCAGACTCAGTACCATCACAGACAACTCCATGTGCTCCAGTGGTGTTTCCAGGTAGAACTGAAACAGCGGAGCCACAACCCAGCTGTCTACACACTACTGCAGCTACATCCCTCTGGTCCCAGTCAGATCCCACAGTCCTCCACTCTCCCTGGTCGTACCGCTCCACTCCACCAGCACAGCGACTGCCTCCTCCCACCAGCCTCACATCATCAGGCTCTGAGAAAAGAAAAGAGAGAGACAGTAATCTTACTATTTTCTCACTAAAACACACCTATATTGTCTCTCATATTCTTCACTCCAGGTGAGAAACAATGTTGATTGAGAGACAAACTGTTTCTTACCTGAGCAGGTGAGTCCAACAGCATTACCAGGTAGGCAGATGTTGTTTTCTCTGTCTGAGGTGTCACAGTCCAGGAGAAGGGACTCTTTGCCTTTACACTGGAACTCATTATCCCAGGTCTGACCCTCACCTTCTCCATAGAGCCCCCCCTGTAGAGCTGCAGGAGCCCCACAGCCAAGCTCCCCACAGACTACCTCTGCATCCTGCCGGTCAAAGTCAGCTTCACACACTGAGGCCCAGGACTGATTGGACTTCACCTCCACTCTCCCAGAGCAGAGACCAGCTCCATCCACAAGCCGCACAGACTCTGGAGAAAAAGACTTGGTTGAACATTCAATCAGTTTTGTTGATGACACTGTCAAGGACTAAACACAAATATGTTGGATAAAAGATTGTAGTTTGCTGTGTTTGATACTGTAAGAGGTAGAAATGGGTTCTTAGTCACTCAGGATAGGGTTGGGAATAATGCAGGCAGGAGACAGGAATAAGTTCACTTCACTTTATAGAAAATAAACAGCTGGACATCCATCAGGCAGCTTCACTTCAGTACCATCTGAACTACAATGATCTGCCCATGAACATCTCCCATAAACCAATATGACAAACACAAATATAATGTTTAAATACATCTGACATCTGTCCCTCTATTTAAATGAAATAAAAAACACATAAAACATGATACATGGTAATATTGTATAATGTATAAATAAATCTCTCAATATGACCAGTCTCTTACCTGAACAGGTCACATGATGATAATATCTACCATTACAGGCACCACGTCCTCCTATGATGTCACACTGAGTAATAGAAGACTCATGTCCCCTGCATCTGCTAAATATTCTGACTCCTCTTCTTCCATCTTCAGCCAGAGGTCCTCTAGATTCAGATACAACATTCCCACAGTCCAGCTCCCTAAACAAAACCTTAGTCACTTTCATGCTCCACCACTCAGAACATAGACCCAACCACTCTCCTCTGTAGAAGACTTCCACTGTCCCAGAACAGGAAGTGGTCCCATCCACCAGTCTGACTGAGTATTGAGCTGTAAACAGCAGAGAGGAAAACACAGTGGTGAGGACAGATGATGACAGTGATTGTGTTATTCTAACAGCAGTAGTGCTTTGTGGTTGACAAGTATTAGTAGTTCCATAAAACACTACTTGTTATTGGGGTTTAGAATGGTTTGTATGGACACATGAATTTCTCCATGTGGGATAATAAAGTTGACTAATATTGAACTGCTATAATCACTGTAGATTTATACTCTACCTACCTGGTGGACTGACGCTTTGAGCCTGGAGATCTGAGGAGAAAGAGAGAGACAGAGGAGAAAGAGAGAGAAAGAGACAGAGAGATAGAGAGAAACAAAGGAGAAAGGGAGGAGTCAGAGGAAGAGAGAGACAGAGGTTAAATGAACATCAACATGACCTTTCATGATGTGATGGGGAAGACAGGCTTATCGTTGGTATGGTGCAACACCCATGTGTACATACACGATATATACAAAAGTATGTGGACACCCCTTCAAATTAGTGGATTCTATTTCAGCCACATGACTTCATATGTATAAAATCAAGCACTCGGCCATGCAATCTCCATAGGAAACAGTGGCAGTAGAATGCCCTTAATGAAGAGCTCAGTGACTTTCAACATTGCACCATCATAGGATTCCACCTTTCCAAGTCAGATCGTCAAATTTCATAATCCCCAAACTCCTCTCCTCCCCCTTTCTCCGCTTCTCCTCTTCTCCCCCTCTCATCTTCTCCTCCTCTCCCCTCCCCTCTCCTCTTCTCCCACCTCCCCTCCTCTCCCCTCTCATCTTCTACCCCTTGTTCTCCTCTTCTCCCCCTTTCCTCTCTTCTTCTTCCCACTCTTCTCCCCCTCTCTTCACACCCCTATCCCTCCCTCTCTTCTCCTTTTCTCCCACTCCCTACTCCTCTTCTCCACCCCATGTCACTCCTCTTCTCCACCCCTGTTCTCCCCCTCTCCTCTTCTCTTCTCTCCTCCCCCTCTACCGTTCTCCCCCTCTCCTCTCCTCTTATCCCCCGTGTCCTCTTCCACCCCGCCTCTCCTCTTCTCCCAACCTCTCCTCTTCACACCTCCTCTTCTCCGCCTCTCCTCCTTCCCCTCTCCTCTTCTCCCCTCTCCTCCCTCTCCTCTCCTCTCCCCTTCCCCACTCCTCTTCTCCCCCCTCTCTTCTCTCCCTCTCTTCTCTCCCTCTCTTCTCCTTTTCTCTCCAATCTCCTTCTCACCCTCTCCTCTTCTGCCCCTCTCCTCTCCTCTCCACTCTCCCCACCCCTTTCCTCCCTCCTCTCCTCTCATCTTCTCCCCCTTTCTTCTCCTTTTCCTCCCCTCCCCTTCTCCCCCTCTCCTCTTTGGCCCCTCAACTTTTTTATTTTCTCCTCTCCTCTCCTCTCCTCTCCTCTCCTCTCCTCACCTCCTCTTCCCTCTCCTCTCCTCCACTTTCCTCCCTTCTCCTCACCTCTCCTTGCCCTCTCCTCCCCCTTTCTTCTCCTCTTCTCCCCATCTCCCCCTCTCCACTCCTCTTCTCCCCCCTCTTCTCCTCTTCTGCACCTGTCATCTCCTCTTTTCCCCCTCTCCTCTCCTCTTCTCCTCCTCCACACCCCTTATCCTCTTCTCCCCATCTTTTCTCCTCTTCTCCCCCTCTCCTCTTCTCCCCCTCTCCTCTCTGCTTCTCCCCCTTTCCTCTTCTGTTTTCCCATCTTCTCTTCTCCCGCTCTCCTCCCCTTCTTCTTCCCATCTCTTCTCCTCTTCTCCCCCTCTCCTCTTCTCCCCTCTTCTCTTCTCTCCTCTTCTCCCCCTCTCTTCTCTTCTTCTCCCCCTCTTCTTTACTCCCCCTCTTCCCCTCTTCTCCCCCCTCTCCTCTACTCTTCTCCCCCTCTCCTCCTCTCTTCTCATATTTTATCCATCTCCTCCTCTTTCCCTTTACTCTTCTCCCCTTCTGCACCTCTCGTCTCCTCTTCTCCCCCTCTCCTCTCCTATTCTCCCACGTTGGTGCGAAAAGTGAAAATCAATCCCAGAACAACAGAAATTGACCTTGTGAAGATGCTGGAGGAAACAGGTACAAAAGTATCTATATCCACAGTAAAACGAGTCCTATATGAACATAACCTCAGAGGCCACTCAGCAAGGAAGAAGCCACTGCTCCAAAACTGCCATAAAAATGCCAGACTACGGTTTGCAACTGCACATGGGCACAAAGATCTTACCTTTTGGAGAAATGTCCTCTGGTCTGATGAAACAAAAATAGAACTGTTTGACCATAATGACCATCGTTATGTTTGGAGGAAAAAGGGGGAGGCTTGCAAGCTAAATAACACCATCCCAACTGTGAAGCACGGGGGTGGCAGCATGCCCAGTGTAGACATTGTTAATGTAAATTACTATTGTAGCTGGAAACGGCAGATTTTTTATATCTACATAGACGTACAGAGGCCCATTATCAGCAACCATCACTCCTGTGTTCCAATGGCACGTTGTATTAGCTAATCCAAGTTTATCATTTTAAAAGTCTAATTGATCATTAGAAAACCCTTTTGCATTCATGTTATCACAGCTGCAAACTGTTGCCCTGATTAAAGAAGCAATAAAACTGTCCGTCTTTAGACTAGAGTATCTGGAGCATCAACATTTGTGGGTTCGATTACAGGTGGAAAATGGACAGAAACAAAGACCTTTCTTCTGAAACTCGTCAGTCTATTCTAGTTCTGAGAAATGAAGGCTCATCCATGTGAGATTGCCAAGAAACTGAAGATCTCGTACAACGCTTTGTACTACTCCCTTCACAGAACATCGCAAACTGGCCCTAACCAGAATAGAATGAGGAGTAGGAGGCCCCGGTGCACAACTGAGCAAGAGGACAAGTACATTAGAGTGTCTAGTTTGAGAAACAGATGCCTCACACAGTCCTCAACTGGCAGCTACATTAAATAGTACCCGCAAAAAACCAGTCTCAACGTCAACAGTGAAGAGGCGACTCCGGGATGCTGGCCTTCTAGGCAGAGTTCCTCTGTCCAGTGTCTGTGTTCTTTTGCCAATCTTAATCTTTTATTTTTATTGACCAGTCTGAGATATGGCTTTTTCTTTGTAACTCTGCCTTCAAGACTCTTCCTAGAGCTGGCCGCCCGGCCAAACTGAGAAATCGGGGGAGAAGGGCCTTGGTCAGGGAGGTGACCAAGAACCCGATGGTCACCCTGATAGAGCTCCAGTGTTCCTCTGTGGAGATGGGAGAAACTTCCAGAAGGACCACAATTTTTGCAGCACTCCACCAATCAGGCCGTTATGGTAGAGTGGCCAGACGGAAGCCACTCCTTAGAAAAAGGCACATGACAGCCCGCTTGGAGTTTGCCCAAAGGCACCTAAAGACTCTCAGACCATAAGAAACTAAATCCTCTGGTCTGAGAAAACCAAGATTGAACTCTTTGGCCTGAATGCTAAGTGTCACGTCTGGAGGAAACCTGGCATTTATAATGTATTATATTTCAGTTGTTAATTTTTTATAAATTTGCTAACATTTCTAAGAACCTGTTTTTGCTTTGTTGTTATGGACTATATAGTGTGTAGGCTGAGAAGGAAAAAACAATACGGCTGTAACTTCTCAAAATGTGTTAAAAGTCAAGTGGTCTGAATACTTTCTGAATGCACTGTATCACAACCAGTAAATGTTAAACTTCAATTCAAATCTTTTATCATCTACAATGTTAATTTATGGTCATTTTAATTCAAATTACTAAGCTTGATCAACAAGTTGTTTTATTTCATAACATGAATTTGTATTTTTTTTATTGTTTTGTCAATTTAATTATTGTCTTTTGTTTGCATGTGAGCATGTCTTTTTTGACGGTCCTGTCAATTATGAGTGATGACGCATGCCTCAGCACGCGTAGAAGTAGGCTACTTTTCCTGGTTGTTAATGGGTTCTAAAAGTGGGGATGTTTCAGAGTATTTCTGATTATCTTAACTTACCAGAACCAATGAACCATTTTGTTTCACAGAAAACCACAGACCCACTACAGCAATATAGGCCTACACTCTTAATAAAAGGTGCTATCTAGAACCTAGAAGGATTCTTCCACTGTCCCCATAGGAGAACCCTTTGAAGAACCCTTTTTATTTCCAGGTAGAACCCCTCCAGGTAGAACCCTTTTGGGTTCCATTTGACAGAGGGTTCTACATGGAACCAAAATGAGTTCTACATGTAACAGGGTTCTCCTTTTATGACAGCCAAAGAACCCTGTTGGAAACCCATTTTTCTAAGAGTGTATTCAACAAGTTCAACCTGTTCAGTTTCCACCATTTCATTCTGTACTCCAACATCTGCCTGGTATTCAAGTTAACACACAACATAGCAGCACCACATTTGGTTTTAATCAACCTCAGACTTAAATAGCAGTGTTCCAAGAACCTCCACCAGGGGGAACTGTAAAATCCTCAAACGGTCCACCACCATCTCCCAAACTGCCTTCAGAATACAAACCAATAAAGACATGAAATGGCCAAACCCCAACATGGATCTAGTCCAATCAGACGTGTCTCACCTCAACATGGATCTAGTCCAATCCGACATGTCTCACCTCAACATGGATCTAGTCCAATCAGACGTGTCTCACCTCAACATGGATCTAGTCCAATCAGACGTGCCTCACCTCAATATGGATCTAGTCCAATCAGACGTGCCTCACCTCAACATGGATCTAGTCCAATCCGACATGTCTCACCTCAACATGGATCTAGTCCAATCAGACGTGTCTCACCTCAACATGGATCTAGTCCAATCAGACGTGTCTCACCTCAACATGGATCTAGTCCAATCAGATGTGTCTCACCTCAACATGGATCTAGTCCAATCAGACGTGTCTCACCTCAACATGGATCTAGTCCAATCAGATGTGTCTCACCTCAACATGGATCTAGTCCAATCAGACGTGTTCACACTGATATTGATCTAATAGGCAACAGTGACTTTTTAATGCAACAGAATAAACAGTAAAAAACACATTACATTTCAATAGGTGTAATAACTTATCTCTGTACACTATTCTGATTAGATACTATTTAATGCTGAGTTTGGACAGAGGTTTTTATAGGAACACTAAGGCACCTGGACCACATATTGAGATGTGCCTTTTGTTAAGTAAATCAGTTGTTACATAAGGTGACAGTTGTAGGACTGTTAACAAAGTAGCTGAATTGTCCAAGACCGTAGCCTGAGGTCACCCACAGAAAAGTTATCCAGAACTTTCTCTTGTAAAGAATTACAAATCTACCACTTTCATATAAACACCTCGATACACAGCAGAACATCTACATTGAATCCATCCACCAAAATTCCTGATTTGTTTTAATGAACACTTCTTATGACACTAAAATCACCTTCAACTACAGTATATATGAAGGGATTATTGTCATTGTTACATTATATAGGCTACAGTAAGTTATATTCTTCCATTTTAAATAACAGGCTCTCCCACCATCTAGAATCACCAGGTCTGCTTGCAGATGAACAGAATATCTTGGAAAGACAGACCTTTAGACCTCATAGGCCTGTCCAATACATTGTTGATGTTTTATTATTTATACTTTAGTTACAAGTTGGGATTTAAATTGATGTACACCATGATGTCTCAGTGAAAAATGTATTATATATATATTATTATTAAACAATTTAGAAAACATCACTCAAATCCTGTTCAAATGTATATAAAGGTATTAGTCTCATGCTACAGTATATAAATGATATTGTTCCATTTTAAACAGCCTAACAGGCTCTCCCACCATCTCTCATGATCTGGTCTGCTTGATGATGAACAAAATGTAGACCACAGCAGGTGAGTCTCTCAGGAACACGTACAGGTTGTTATGATCTAGGACGTCCACAAGCTTTACAAGACTCGTCTGAAGGTCTCCTGGTACCAGTTTAACACATTTATGGAAGTATATATGGAGATAGTTTAGTTCCACAAATAAGCGGTTAAATACATGTAGGAAAGAAATGTGTTTCCTGATCTTTCTTATATCTCTCGGATAAAAAAAAGAAGTATTTTCCCCAAAAATATAATAATCCCAAGACTATTTGGCCCTAAACAGACATTACACGGTGGCAGACTACATGATAGAAAACTGAGGAGAAAATGTGCAATGTACAAATGAAGTGAGCGTAGCCTTGCTATTGAGAAAGGATTGAAACAGGCAGAGAGAAGACAGGCCATGTGCCCACTGCCCACAAAATGAGGTGGAAACTGAGCTGTACTTTCTAACCTGAATATAATTGAGAGAGAGAGTGGGAGAGGATGGGGGGACAAATGAACATCAACATGACCTTTCATGATGTGATGGGGAAGACAGGCTTATCGTTGGTATGGTGCAACAACACCCATGTGAACACACATTCCCTTCCATGGAAAGGTGAACCTCTCTTAGCAGATTAGTTTATATCAAATCATATTTCAATTGTCACATGCGTCGAATACAACAGTGAAATGCTGACTACAAGCCCTTTACCAACAATGCAGTTTTAAGAAAATACCTAAAAAAGGAGATAAAAGTAACAAGTAATTAAAGGGCAGCTATAAAATAACAATAGAGAGGGTTTATACTGGTACAGAGTCAATGTGGAGGCTATATAGAGGGGGTACTGGTACAGAGTCAATGTGGAGGCTATATACAGGGGTACTGGTACAGAGTCAATGTGGAGGCTATATACAGGGGTACCTGTACAGAGTCAATGTGGAGGCTATATACAGGGGTACCGGTACAGAGTCAATGTGGAGTCTATATACAGGGGGTACCGGTACAGAGTCAATGTGGAGGCTATATACAGGGGTACTGGTACAGAGTCAATGTGGAGGCTATATACAGGGGGTACTGGTACAGAGTCAATGTGGAGGCTATATACAGGGGGTACCGGTACAGAGTCAATGTGGAGGCTATATACAGGGGTACCTGTACAGAGTCAATGTGGAGGCTATATACAGGGGTACTGGTACAGAGTCAATGTGGAGTCTATATACAGGGGGTACCGGTACAGAGTCAATGTGGAGGCTATATACAGGGGTACTGGTACAGAGTCAATGTGGAGGCTATATACAGGGGGTACTGGTACAGAGTCAATGTGGAGGCTATATACAGGGGGTACCGGTACAGAGTCAATGTGGAGGCTATATACAGGGGTACTGGTACAGAGTCAATGTGGAGGCTATATACAGGGGTACTGGTACAGAGTCAATGTGGAGGCTATATACAGGGGTACTGGTACAGAGTCAATGTGGAGGCTATATACAGGGGGTACTGGTACAGAGTCAATGTGGAGGCTATATACAGGGGTACCTGTACAGAGTCAATGTGGAGGCTATATACAGGGGTACTGGTACAGAGTCAATGTGGAGGCTATATACAGGGGTACCGGTACAGAGTCAATGTGGAGGCTATATACAGGAGGTACTGGTACAGAGTCAATGTGGAGGCTATATACAGGGGTACTGGTACAGAGTCAATGTGGAGGCTATATACAGGGGGTACTGGTACAGAGTCAATGTGGAGGCTATATACAGGGGTACTGGTACAGAGTCAATGTGGAGGCTATATACAGGGGGTACTGGTACAGAGTCAATGTGGAGGCTATATACAGGGGGTACCGGTACAGAGTCAATGTGGAGGCTATATACAGGGGTACTGGTACAGAGTCAATGTGGAGGCTATATACAGGGGTACTGGTACAGAGTCAATGTGGAGGCTATATACAGGGGTACTGGTACAGAGTCAATGTGGAGGCTATATACAGGGGGTACTGGTACAGAGTCAATGTGGAGGCTATATACAGGGGTACCTGTACAGAGTCAATGTGGAGGCTATATACAGGGGTACTGGTACAGAGTCAATGTGGAGGCTATATACAGGGGTACTGGTACAGAGTCAATGTGGAGGCTATATACAGGGGTACCGGTACAGAGTCAATGTGGAGGCTATATACAGGGGTACTGGTACAGAGTCAATGTGGAGGCTATATACAGGGGTACTGGTACAGAGTCAACGTGGAGGCTATACATATGGGGTACTGGTACAGAGTCAATGTGGAGGCTATATACAGGGGTACTGGTACAGAGTCAATGTGGAGGCTATATACAGGGGGTACCGGTACAGAGTCAATGTGGAGGCTATATACAGGGGTACCAGTACAGAGTCAATGTGGAGGCTATATACAGGGGTACTGGTACAGAGTCAATGTGGAGGCTATATACAGGGGTACTGGTACAGAGTCAATGTGGAGGCTATATAAGTAATATGTACATGTAGGTGGAGTTGTTAAAGTGACTATGCATAGATAATAACAGAATAGCAGCAGCATAGAAGAGGGGGGGAGAGACAATGCAAATAGTCTGTAAAGCCATTTGATACAATTTCAGGAGTCTTATGTCTTGGGGGTAGAAGCTGTTTAGATGCCTCTTGAACCTAGACTTGGGGCACCGGTACCACTTGCCGTGCGGTAGCAGAGATAACAGTCTGACTAGGGTGGCTGGAGTTGCTGACAATTTTTAGGGCCCTCTTCTGACACCGCCTGGAATCAGAAGTCCTGGATGGCAGGAAGCTTGGCCCCAGTGATGTACTGGGCCATAGGCACTACCCTCTGTCGTGCCTTGTGGTTAGAGGCCAAGCAGTTGCCATACCAGGGAGTGTTGCAACCCGTCAGGATGCTCTCGATGGTGCAGCTGTAGAACCTTTTGAGGATCTGAGTACCCATGCCAAATCTTAGAAATACAGCTAAACCTAGGGTATGGCTAAATGGGGTGTGTAGAAATACATGTGTGGGTCTGGAAGAGAGTTGAGTTTTGTACTAGACTGGTGGGGGTCAGGTAGAGAGTTGAGTTATGTACTAGACTGGTGGGGGTCAGGGAGAGAGTTGAGTTATATACTAGACTGGTGGGGGTCAGGGAGAGTTGAGTTATGTACTAGACTGGTGGGGGTCAGGGAGAGAGTTGAGTTATGTACTAGACTGGTGGGGGTCAGGGAGAGAGTTGAGTTATGTACTAGACTGGTGGGGATCAGGTAGAGAGTTGAGTTATGTACTAGACTGGTGGGGGTCAGGGAGAGAGTTGAGTTATGTACTAGACTGGTGGGGGTCAGGGAGAGAGTTGAGTTATGTACTAGACTGGTGGGGGTCAGGGAGAGAGTTGAGTTATGTACTAGACTGGTGGGGGTCAGGGAGAGAGTTGAGTTATGTACTAGACTGGTGGGGGTCAGGGAGAGAGTTGAGTTATGTACTAGACTGGTGGGGGTCAGGGAGAGAGTTGAGTTATGTACTAGACTGGTGGGGGTCAGGGAGAGAGTTGAGTTATGTACTAGACTGGTGGGGGTCTAGTTCATTTTTTCTAGTACATTTCTGTTCTCATAAATTATGACGTTTGGCTTGTGATGTGATTGGTCTGATGCCAAAGCCAAACTGGCATCCTTTTACACTTTTCTTTTGTGCGCCAGGACCAATCACAGCTGAGATCACTCAGTTTAGCTCAACGCTGATTGGCTATTACTTAATAAAACATTTATCAAGGGTAAATCTACAATTGAACCAATTGCCCTATATGGAGGTAAACTGTTGGGTCCACTAACCAATCAAGATTTTATATACTGCATTTAAATACTGCATGAATAAATTCTGCCTAAACATTCTGAGAGTACAGAGAAAAATGTCCAAATAATGCATGTTGGACAGAATTAAACCAATATCCATCACTAATTAATATCCATCACTAATTAATATCCATCACTAATTAATATCATCACTAATTAATACCATCACTAATTAATATCATCACTAATTAACATCCATCACTAATTAATAGCCATCACTAATTAACATCCATCACTAATTAATATCCATCACTAATTATTATCATCACTAATTAATATCATCACTAATTCATATCCATCACTAATTAATATCCATCACTAATTAACATCCATCACTAATTAATATCCATCACTAATTAATATCCATCATTAATTAATACCCATCACTAACCAATATCCATCACTAATTAATATCCATCACTAATAAATATCATTACTAATTAATATCCATCACTAATTAATATCCATCACTAATTAATATCCATCACTAATTAATATCCATCATTAAATAATACCCATCACTAATTAATATCATCACTAATTAATATCCATCACTAATTTATACCCATCACTAATTAATATCCATTACTAATTAATACCCATCACTAATAATATCCATCACTAATTAATACCCATCACTAATTAATACACATCACTAATTAACATCCATCACTAATTAATATCCATCACTAATTAACATCCATCACTAATTAATATCCATCACTAATTAACATTCATCACTAATTAATATCCATCACTAATTAATACCATCACTAATTAATATCCATCACTAATTAATATCCATCACTAATAAATACCCATCACTAATTAATAGCCATGACTAATTAATAGCCATCACTAATTAATACCCATCACTAATTAATAGCCATCACTAATTAATATCCATCTCTAATTAATATCCAGAAACAAGACATAAATTTCTAAACCACCTCAAAACAAGAGATGATCATAGAGAAAAGTCCCTTCATCCAGCTGGTCCTGAAGCTTAGTTCACAAACCACTACTAACCCAACAAATCCTCAGCACAGCACTCAGACAGTCTGGCCCAAACAAATTATAACCAAACATACATAAATGATGGACAACTAGCTGTCCACCATGACTGATAGAAAACTGAGAAAAAAAGTGACAATTTACAGATTCAGTGAACATAGCCTTGCTATTGAGAGAGGTCGCCACAGGCAGAGAGAAGACAGGATATGTGCCCACTGCTCACAAAATGAGGTGGATACTGAACTGCACTTACTAACCTCCTGCTAAATCTACAGCGATATAAGAGACACATATTTCTCTCAGATTACAAGGACCCCAAAATAATTTGAAAACAAATATAATATTGACAAGCACCCGTATCTGTTAGGTGAAATACCACAGAGTGTAATCATGGCAGCAGAATGTGTGACCTGTTGTGATGAGAACAGGGTAACCAGTGGAGAACAAACACCACAGTAAATAAAACCTAGGAATAGATTTATCACATAAGTTCATTTCCCTTGACATTTGTACTTTTACTTTTTGTTCACACAGATCACACTCTCCTACACACACCAGCTGGCTGAGAGGGCCTTAGTGGAGCCAGTTGACTGAGAGGGCCTTAGTGGAGCCAGCTGGTTGAGAGGGCCCTAGTGGAGCCAGCTGGCTGAGAGGGCCCTAGTGGATCCAGATGGCTGAGAGGGACCTAGTGGAGCCAGCTGACTGAGAGGATCCTAGTGGAGCCAGCTGACTGAGAGGGCCCCAGTGGAGCCAGCTGACTGAGAGGGACCTAGTGGAGCCAGCTGACTGAGAGGATCCTAGTGGAGCCAGCTGACTGAGAGGACCCCAGTGGAGCCAGCTGACTGAGAGGGCCCTAGTGGAGATAGCTGGCTGAGAGGGCCCTAGTGGAGCCAGCTGGCTGAGAGGGCCCTAGTGGAGCCAGCTGGCTGAGAGGGCCCTAGTGGATCCAGATGGCTGAGAGGGACCTAGTGGAGCCAGCTGACTGAGAGGATCTTAGTGGAGCCAGCTGACTGAGAGGGCCCCAGTGGAGCCAGCTGACTGAGAGGGCCCTAGTGGAGATAGCTGGCTGAGAGGGAACTAGTGGAGCCAGCTGGCTGAGAGGGCCCTAGTGGAGCCAGCTGGCTGAGAGGGCCCTAGTGGATCCAGATGGCTGAGAGGGACCTAGTGGAGCCAGCTGACTGAGAGGATCCTAGTGGAGCCAGCTGACTGAGAGGGCCCCAGTGGAGCCAGCTGACTGAGAGGGACCTCGTGGAGCCAGCTGACTGAGAGGATCCTAGTGGAGCCAGCTGACTGAGAGGGCCCCAGTGGAGCCAGCTGACTGAGAGGGCCCTAGTGGAGCCAGCTAGCTGAGAGGGCCCTAGTGGAGCCAGCTGACTGAGAGGGCCTTAGTGGAGCCAGCTGACTGAGAGGGCCTTAGTGGAGCCAGCTGACTGAGAGGGCCCTAGTGGATCCGGCTGGATGAGAGGGCCCTAGTGGAGCCAGATGGCTGAGAGGGCCCTAGTGGAGCCAGCTGGCTGAGAGGGCCCTAGTGGAGCCAGCTGACTGAGAGGGCCCTAGTGGAGCCAGCTGACTGAGAGGATCCTAGTGGAGCCAGCTGACTGAGAGGGCCCCAGTGGAGCCAGCTGACTGAGAGGGCCCCAGTGGAGCCAGCTGACTGAGAGGGCCCTAGTGGAGATAGCTGGCTGAGAGGGCCCTAGTGGATCCAGATGGCTGAGAGGGCCCTAGTGGAGCCAGCTGACTGAGAGGATCCTAGTGGAGCCAGCTGACTGAGAGGGCCCCAGTGGAGCCAGCTGACTGAGAGGGCCTTAGTGGAGCCAGCTGACTGAGAGGGCCCTAGTGGATCCGGCTGGATGAGAGGGCCCTAGTGGAGCCAGATGGCTGAGAGGGCCCTAGTGGACCCAGCTGGCTGAGAGGGCCCTAGTGGAGCCAGCTGGCTGAGAGGGCCCTAGTGGATCCAGATGGTTGAGAGGGACCTAGTGGAGCCAGCTGGCTGAGAGGATCCTAGTGGAGCCAGCTGGCTGAGAGGGCCCTAGTGGACCCAGCTGGCTGAGAGGGCCCTAGTGGAGCCAGCTGGCTGAGAGGGCCCTAGTGGATCCAGATGGCTGAGAGGGCCCTAGTGGAGCCAGCTGGCTGAGAGGGCCCTAGTGGAGCCAGCTGACTGAGAGGGCCCTAGTGGAGCCAGCTGACTGAGAGGGCCTTAGTGGAGCCAGCTGACTGAGAGGGCCTAGTGGATCCGGTTGGCTGAGAGGGCCCTAGTGGAGCCAGCTGGCTGAGAGGGCCCTAGTGGAGCCAGCTGGCTGAGAGATCCCTAGTGGATCCGGCTGGATGAGAGGGCCCTAGTGGAGCCAGATGGCTGAGAGGGCCCTAGTGGATCCAGATGGCTGAGAAGGCCCTAGTGGAGCCAGCTGACTGAGAGGTCCCTAGTGGAGATAGCTGGCTGAGAGGGCCCTAGTGGAGCCAGCTGGCTGAGAGTGCCCTAGTGGACCCAGCTGGCTGAGAGGGCCCTAGTGGAACCAGCTGGCTGAGAGGGCCCTAGTGGAGCCAGCTGGCTGAGAGGGCCCTAGTGGAGCCAGCTGGCTGAGAGGGCCCTAGTGGAGCCAGCTGGCTGAGAGGGACCTAGTGGAGCCAGCTGGCTGAGAGGGCCCTAGTGGAACCAGCTGGCTGAGAGGGCCCTAGTGGAGCCAGCTGGCTGAGAGGGCCCTAGTGGAGCCAGCTGGCTGAGAGGGACCTAGTGGAGCCAGCTGGCTGAGAGGGACCTAGTGGAGCCAGCTGGCTGAGAGGGCCCTAGTGGAACCAGCTGGCTGAGAGGGACCTAGTGGAGCCAGCTGGCTGAGAGGGCCCTAGTGGAGCCAGCTGGCTGAGAGGGCCCTAGTGGAACACTTCCCTTACTCTCTCTTTCTCCTCCCCTTCTCTCTAACCTACGCTTCTCTCTCTTTCTCTTTCCCCCACAAATCTCCCTCTCCCCTCTCCTTTTCTCTCCCTTACCCTTCTCCCTCCCCTACCCTCCTCTCTCCCCTCCCCTCCTCTGTCCCCTCCTGTCCTCTGCTCTCCCCACCCCTTCTCTCTCCTCTCTCTCTCTCTCTCTGCTCATCTCTCTCTCTCGTTCTCTCTCTCTTCCTGGCATATAGTGTTGGACTTGTTGATCTTGACTCAGCTCAATGATGTGAGATAAACTTCTTAACAACTTATCTTGGATCAGTGGTTGAACACACTACAGCAAACTGATATGTTAAAAAAAATCCACAGGAAACTGCTGACAGAGCAGCAACGTTTCACATAGTGTACTATAATATCACCGCTAACTTTCTACTGCTTGAGTTCACCTCTTATAGAATATTGGCTTAATGTTCCAGAACCTAAATATAAACAGTACCAGCACCCAAAATGAGTACTGATGAGGTCTCATGTTAGAGCAGGAGAAGGGGGGATGTGGTGTAGAAGCTAGAGGTCTGTTACCCAAGTCAACTCAACAGGTCTGATGCTATATGTCAGGGTCAGGCTGGACTGGGACAAGAGAGGAAAAGGTTACTGGTTATGATGACATCACTAGTGAGTGAGAAGTCAGTGATAAAATGATATTTTCACTCTCCCCCCTCCTCCATCTGGTCCTCCCCCTTCCCTCCCCTCGCTCTGGTTCTGATCATTACTATCTTCTCCCTCCCTCCCTCCCTCCCCTCTTCTAATGCATATTATATAAATGGGAGGGAGAATGAGATCAGGAGAGGGGGAGAAGGGTAGAGGGGGAGAAGAGGAGAGTGTGGAGAAGAGGAGAGGAAGGACATATGAGACAGTTTGGACCAATGTAACCTGTGACAGTTAGGACCAAGGTTGTGTTATCAGAAGAAACTGTGTAACCAAGCATTTATAGAGGCTCAGAAATGCATTATAATTAATTAGAAGGTTGGTTATCCTCCAACAATGTCACAATGGATGGCAGAAATGTCTCGTTATGTATCACTAGATTTGATTTACTGGTCAACTTTCATGAGGTCAGGATGCCTTTTATGCAATACTGTACGACAAAAGGAGTCTGTATAAAAAACATGACCACTTCATGTTTTCAATAGCTGCTGGGTTGTTCAGTCCTGTCCTGGTGGTCTGCTGTCCTGTGGGTTGTCACTCTGGCCTTGACCTAACACACCTGAAACCAATAATGAATGTTTCACTAAGACCCTAAAGCTGAGTGGGATGTGTTGGGTTGGGGTGGTGGAGGACAGGCCGGCCCAGCTACACCTTACAGTATATACAAAAGTATGTGGACACCGCTTCAAATTAGTAGATTTGGCTATTTCAGCCACTCCCATTCCTGACCTGTGAATAAAATTGAGCACACAGCCATGCAATCTCCACAGACAAACATTGGCAGTAGAATGGCCTTACTGAAGAACTCAGTGACTTTCAACATGGCACCATCATAGGATGCCAACTTTCCAACAATTCAGTTTGTTAAATTTCTACCCTGCTTTAGCTGCCCCGGTCAACTGTAAGGGCTGTTATTGTGAAGTGGATATGTCTAGGAGCAGCAGTGGCTTAGCCAGGAAGTGGTAGCTCACACAAGCTCACAGAATGGGACTGCGAGTGCTGAAGTTCGTCGCGCGTAAAAATCAGCACAAGAACTGTTTGTCTGGAGCTTCATGAAATGGGTTTCTATAGCAGAGCAGCGGCACACAAGCCTAAGATCACCATGCTCAATGCCAAGCTTCGGCTGTAGTGGAAACGCGTTCTCTGGAGTGATGAATCACGTTTCACCATCTGGCAGTCCAAACCACAAACCTGGGGTTGGCAGATGCCAGGTGAAGTCTACCTGCTCCAAAGCATAGTGCCAACTGTAAAGTTTGGTGGAAGAAGAATAATGGTCTGGGGTTGTTTTCATGGATGAGGTTAGGCCCCTTAGTTCCATTGAAGGGAAATCTAATCGCTACAGCATACAATGACATTCTAGACGATTCTGTACTTCCAACTTTGTGGCAACACTTTGGGGAAGGCCCTGTCCTGTTTCAGCATGACAATGCCCCTGTACACAAAGCGAGGTCCATACAGAAATAGTTTGTTGAGATCGATGTGAAAGAACTTTACTGGTCTGTACAGAGCCCTGACCTAAACCCCATTGAATACCTTTAGGGATGATTTGAAACGCCGACTGTGAGCCAGGCCTAATCGCCCAACCTCACTAATGCTGTTGTGGCTGAATGGAAGCAAGTCCCCATAGCAATGTTCCAACATCTAGTGGAAAGCCTTCTCAGAAGAGTGGAGGCAGTTAAAGCAGCAAAGGGGGGACCAACTCCATATTAATGCCCATGATTTTGGAATGAGATGTTAGATGAGCAGGTGTCCACATACTTTTGGTCATGTAGTGTACATTCCCCTTACATGCAAATGTGTAACTCACTTTGCAGAGGAGTTTATATATAATTTAATTAATTTGCTTTTGTCAGTTTTTTAAATCATTAATTTCAGAGGTCAGGGTCAAGCTGAGCCAGACCAAGAGTGGAAAAGGTTACTGGTTATGATGACATCACTGGTGAGAAGTCAGTAATGAAAAGATATTCAGTTGACTGCATGTTAGTCTGTCAGACCCATCTCTGTTGACATCTCCCTTTCTCTCCTCGCCTTCTCGCTCTCCCTATCTCTGTTGACATCTCCCTTTCTCTCCTCGCCTTCTCGCTCTCCCTATCTCTGTTGACATCTCCCTTTCTCTCCTCCCCTCCACTCTATCTCCCCTCCCGTCCTCTGTCTCTCTCCTTCCTCTCTCTCTGCTCCTCTCCCTCTCTTCCTGACAGATAGCATCAGACCTGTTGACTTGGGTAACAGACCTCTAGCATCTACACCCCCACCCTTCTCCTACTCTAACATGAGACCAATATAATATATAACATGACAAGTATTAGTAGTTCCATAAAACACTACTTGTTATTGGGGTTTAGAATGGTTTGTATGGACACATGAATTTCTCCATGTGGGATAATAAAGTTGACTAATATTGAACAGCTATAATCACTGTAGATTTATACTCTACCTACCTGGTGGACTGACGCTTTGAGCCTGGAGATCTGAGGAGAAAGAGAGAGACAGAGGAGAAAGAGAGAGAAAGACACAGAGAGATAGAGAGAAAGGGAGGAGTCAGAGGAAGAGAGAGGAAGAGGTCAAGTGAACATCAACATGACCTTTCATGATGTGATGGGGAAGAAAGACTTATCGTTGGTATGGTGCAACAACACCCATGTGTAAACACATTCCCCCTCTCTTCTCCACCCTCCTCTCTCCCCTACACTCCTCTCTCCCCTCCCCTCCCCTCCCCTCTACCCTACTTACAACCCTACCCTCCTCTCTCCTCTACCCTTCTCTCTCCTACCCTCCACTCTCCCATTCCATCATTTCTCCCCTCCCCTTCTCTCTACTCTACCCTCCACCCCTACCCTCCTCTCTCCTACCCTGCTTTCTCCTTCTCAAATCTCTCTCCCCTACCCTCGTTTCTCACCTCCCATTCTATCTCCACTACCCTCCTCTCTCCTCTCTCCCCTCCCCTCCTCTCTCCTCTACCTTCCTCTTTCTCCCCTACCCTCCTCTCCCCTCCTCTCTCCTCTACCTCCCTCTCTCTCCACTATCTCCTCTCTTCTCTACCTTCCTCTCTCCACTACCCTCCTCTCTTCTCTCTCCCCTCCCCTCTCCTCTACCTTCCTCTCACTCCCCTACCCTCCTCTCTCTCCCCTACCCTCCTCTCTCCTCTACTCTGCTCCCTACCCTCCTCACCACTCTTCTCTTCCCTACCCTCTATCCCCAACCCTCCATTCTCCTCTACCCTCCTCTCTCCTCTACAATCCTCTCTCCCCTCATATCTCCTCTACATTAGCCTCTAATCCCTCCCCTCCTCTTCTCCCTCCCCTACCCTCCTCTCTCCTCCACATATCTCTCTCACCCCTACCCTCATTTCTCATCTACCCTCCTATTTCCACTACCCTTCTCTCTTCCCTACCCCCCTCTCTCCCCTACCCTCCTCTCTCCTATACCCTTCTCTCTCCCCTACCCTCCTCTCTCCTCTACCCTTCTCTCTCCCCTACCCTCCTCTTTCCGCTCCCCTCCTCTCTCCTCTACCCTTCTCTCTCCCCTACCCTCCTCTTTCCGCTCCCCTTCTCTCTCCTCTACCCTTCTCTCTCCCCTCGCCTTCTCTATCTCCTACCCTCCTTTCTCCCCTCTCCTCCTCTCTCCTCAAAAAATGTTTCTCCCCTCCCCTCATCTCTCACCTATCTTGCTCTATGCCCTCCCCTCCCATCTCCCCTCCCCTCGATTCTCTCTCCCCTCCCTTTCTCTCTCCTCTCCCCTTTCTCTCTCCCCTACCCTCCTCTCTCCCTACCCTCCTCTCTCTCTCTCCTCCTCCTCAAATCTCTCTCCCCACCCCTCCTCTCTCTTCCATCTCTCTCTCTCTCGACATATAGTGTTGCACCTGTTGATCTTGACTCAGCTCATAGACCTCTAGCTTCTACACCCCTCCCTTCTCCTACTCTAACATAACACCAATATAATACATAATATACACTCTCATTCATTTACATAGAGACAGATACAATCAATCATTGACACACTGAATATACATCAGTCAGATGCATGACACCATCACAACTTAACTGACATTAGTGCCTGTCCCCAGATGGACAGTTAGGCTACAGTAAAGTACATTTACAGGTGATCACATCATTGTCCTGCTTTGAGACACATTTCTACTGTCTGCTTCCAGTTGCATGTTCTTTTACTAACCCTGCAAATTATAATATATCTTACAATATCAAATCATATCTCAGTAACTGTCACAAGTGTATATCAGTATAACAGCATCTTACCTGTGACCCAGAAAAGGATCATCAATATCCTTGCAGATATCATGTCTGTCTCTAACTGGGGCTCCACTGACATATACTAGTCACTGTCATAAAGTTTGGACTGAAGAGTGGAACATACTGCTAGGCTATATGACTTCTCTCTCATTAGTTCAGTAGGTCTTTGATGTGAGATAAACTTCTTAGCAGCTTATCTAGGATCAGTGGTTGAACACACTTCAGCAAACTGATCTGTTAAAAAAACTCCACAGGAAACTGCTGACAGAGCAGCAACGTTTCACATAGTGTTCTATAATATCACCTCTAACTTTCTACTGCTTGAGTTCACCTCTTATAGAATATTGGCTTAATGTTCCAGCACCTAAATATGAAAAGTACCAGCACCCAAAATGAGTACTGATGAGGTCTCATGTTAGAGCAGGAGAAGGGGGGATGTGGTGTAGAAGCTAGAGGTCTGTTACCCAAGTCAACTCAACAGGTCTGATGCTATATGTCAGGGTCAGGCTGGACTGGGACAAGAGAGGAAAAGGTTACTGGTTATGATGACATCACTGGTGAGAAGTCAGTGATAACAAGATGAAGAGGACAGAGGGGGGGAGAGGGGAGAGGAGAGGGGGAGGAGAGGAGAGGGGGAGAAGAAGAGAGGAGAGGAAAGAGGAGAGGGGGGAGAAGGGAAGAGGGGAAGAAGAGGAGAGGGGGAGAAGAGGAGAGGGGGGAGAAGAGGAGAGGGGGAGAAGAGGAGAGGGGGGAGAAGAAGAGAGCGTAGGAGAGGAGAGGAAAGAGGAGAGGGGGAGAAGGGGAGAGGAGGAGAAGAGGAGAGGGGGGAGAAGAAGAGAGCGTAGGAGAGGAGAGGAAAGAGGAGAGGGGGGAGAAGAGGAGAGGGGGGAGAAGAGGAGAGGGTTGGTCGAGGAGAGGAAAGAGGAGAGGGGGGAGAAAAGAGGAGAGAGAGAAGAGGAGGATGGGAGAAGGGGAGAGGGGAGAGGGGAGAGGAGAGGGGGGAGAAAAGAGGAGAGAGAGAAGAGGAGGATGGGAGAAGGGGAGAGGAGGTACTGTTTGTCTCCCACCGTTCCACTCAGAGGACTCTACCTTCTGTTATCAAGTGGGTTTTTCCACCATATTTAGTTCACCAGTCATTTCAGTGAAGGGAACAAGTGCACACTTTAGGAGAAAGGAGAGATAACTGGTGCAATGCTTCTTTCTAGTCTACAGTCCTGCGTCTGTGACACCAGATTATCACCTAGTGGCCATAAGAGGAACTGTCCTGTCAGTGTGTTTTTACTGCTGGCTCAACACATGACCTGCATACATGATATGATTCATGTGTGAGTACTAAAAGCATATGAATATAGTATATTATAGTATATTTATTATATATGTGGGTCTGATAAGTAAACACTTAATGTTTGCTGTTTTATCATTGGGAACATTGGGCACTATGTAACCAAACACATGTGAAACCTCATGATGTGAGTGATAAGAAGTGTTTAAAAAGGTGAGTTCTGAACCCTGTAGACTACTGCACTACTTCTGAAGAAGACCAGAGTCATTTCAGAATGAAGACTGCTATAGTTTTGATGGTGTTGCTGTTCTGTCTGTCTGGGGCCTGGACTCAGGGAGAGAGTGGAGGGGTGACTAGTAGTTATGTCTGTCTGTCTGTCTGTCTGTCTGTCTGTCTGTCTGTCTGTCTGTCTGTCTGTCTGTCTGTCTGTCTGTCTGTCTGTCTGTCTGTCTGTCTGTCTGTCTGTCTGTGGGATGGACTCAAGGTGAGAGTGGAGGAGAGAGTGGAGTTGTAGGTCTGTCTGTCGGTCTGTCTGTCTGTCTGTCTGTCTGTCTGTCTGTCTGTCTGTCTGTCTGTCTGTCTGTCTGTCGGTCTGTCTGTCGGTCGGTCTGTCTGTCTGTCTGTCGGTCTGTCTGTCGGTCTGTCTGTCGGTCTGTCTGTCTGTCTGTCGGTCTGTCGGTCTGTCGGTCTGTCTGTCGGTCTGTCGGTCTGTCGGTCTGTCTGTCGGTCTGTCTGTCGGTCTGTCTGTCGGTCTGTCTGTCTGTCGGTCGGTCTGTCGGTCGGTCTGTCGGTCGGTCTGTTGTTGATAAGAGAATTATCTAATAAAGGTAAATGAATCAATAAACCATGATGAATTATTAGTCATACAGCATGGTTAATGAATAATCAATGTAATGATCAATGTAGGGATCGATTAGTCTGATTAGTTCCGGAAAGTCCAGGAACCACTGGAGAGGGAAAGAAATGTGTGTATGCAATTAGTATAGAGAGATAGAGGGACAGATGGTCAAGGGAGTAAAAGCTTCAAAGAATTCCTAACCTTGAGGGAAAAGAACAGGCTGAGCTCTGGATAGTGATAAACAAGTGTGTGAAGTCTATGGGGGATGCAGGTCACCAACAGTTTGTGTGTAAATGCATGTGCGTAAGAAAGCAAGAACTATATAATGACTGTTTTGTTATCCTGACCTCAGAACGTTCTCATGAATAAAGCTACAGAAACCTTTTGCAGAAAGCTGAGTCCTTGCCTAATTATTTTCACCCATTGTCTTACAAACCTTGGGCATTAGTCAAGGCGAATTGATTATTGATTATTATCATCAAAGATATAAAATTCCTTTAACAGTTGGTCCTTCGACCGGGATCTCAAAAACTGCCGCTGTCGTTCCAAGGAGACACCGAAACCGTGCACGGGCGGATGAAATATCCGTAAATCAAAGACCTGGCCCTTTACTGTGGGTTCTGTACAGGCCGGTGGCAAACTGGTACGCGACAGAGGTGGTGACGAGATTCAACGAACATTGAAAAACTCAGCTGCAAATAACAAGGTTAGTAAGCTTTATTCATACTTTTGGGGAATAGCACCTATATGATTACATTAAATAAGGAATGAGTGGTACACCTGTGTGTCTGCGTTGCATGATGAGTGATACACCTGTAGGTCTGCATTACATGATGAAATGAGGAATACACCGGTATGTCTGCATTGCATGATGGAATAAGGGACACAATTGGGTGTTGGCATTAAAGGCAAAAGCGATTGTTGTGAGTGAAAGGTACTCTGGGTGTTAGACGCTGAAATTGATGAATGTTATAGCTGGTGATCTGGCTTCAGAAGTTCGCGCAGAGAAAAATCGGTTTTAAAGGGAATCAAGTATTCTGCGCGAATAGAAGGCAGGAATCAGTTGTAAATTCAAAATGTCATTGTTGTGAGAGTGAAAGGCAAAAACGATTGATGTGAGAATGAAAGGCGAGAGCAAGTAGAGGTTTTTAATGTACTCTGGGTGTTAGACGCTGAAATTGGTGAATGTTATAGCTGGTGACCTGGCTTCAGAAGTTCGCGTGGAGAAAAATCGGTTTTAAAGGGAATCAAGTATTCTGCGCGAATGGAAGGCAGGAATTAGTTGTAAATTCAAAACGACGAATTCGAAAACAAGGCAGGGTCCGAAATCGACCCTGAGCAACTGTGGCCACTGCATAAAACTAAACTAGGGCTTGTGGTGAGACCTGATAACGTAGCACAAGGGTCAAAAAACCATAAGGGGATAGTCGGTACCTAAATACGGCTTTAGGTCTGATATCTATGCGTGAAGTGAGACCTAATATGGTGGAGTGAGAAACAGATATTGGTGTCAACAGTTACATGAAGCAACAGATAAATAGGCTGTTAACTAGGGCTTTACGACCCCTGGAAAGTAGTTTATAGTTGCATACGTATGCGACCTAATGTCTGATCGACAGTCCCCGCTGTAGATAAAGTTTTGAGAGAGATAGAGTAACTATGCTGGGATGAGGGATTGCATGTGAGGAGAATACTGTCAATAAATCGCGAGAAAAAGACAGACAGTAAAAACATAAAAATAAAACGGGTTGCAGTGTTTGTCTATGAGCGAGATAAAGACCGGGTTAGGATAGATACGTAAAATCATTCTAGCAGAACAACTCTATATTGCGAATAGAAGGATAACGAAAACATATTGTTAAAATCAACAGTCGCGGGAAAAAAGCTGGTTTGTTCTTTTAAGCGAGAGATAGAAGCAATGTGTCATATAGCCCCAAATTCTAGGTTAATAACGAAAACATTGCTAAAATCAACAGTCGCGAAAAAAGCTGGTTTGTTCTTTTAAGCGAGAGATAGAAGCAATGTGTAATGTAGCATGCGAATAATTATTCCCCAAACTCTAGATGAAAACATATTGCTAGAATCAACAGGCGCGGGAAAAAAGCTGGTTTGTTATTTTAAGCGAGAGATAGAAGCAATGTGTAATATAGCATGCGAATAATTATTCCCCAAATTCTAGGTTAATAACGGTAAAATAGCATACACATAAAGATTAACAACGAGTAGACACTAATTGTATTTGGTTCGAAGTTAAATTAAATTAAAGCACATATGAATAAAAGATAGTTTATGGTTCTTACGAATAATATTTCTAAAACTCTAGATTGGGAGAAGAAGCAGAATAAATACGAGTGTACTTTAACAACATGGGTAGTAAATCCTCTAAGGAGATCCCGGTATTGACGGGAGATGAACGGTTTATGCTGGGAAAAGATAAGAGGAACATTTTATTTTGGCCCGAAATGGAGGATGGATGTTTAAATGTTGAAAGATTGGAATTAAGGATAAAATAAATACATAGGGTCTGTGGGGATAAGACAGAGAAGCAGCGCACAGAAGGCCTTGACACCGCTCGTGTTTGGCTGGCAGAAGCTAGGAAGAGAGCGGAGGGGCACAGGGATAAGGGCGTTGCTAACAATGATTTTGGTAACGAAGGGAGGTAGAGAGGAAGAGACACAGAAAAGAGAACAGGTTTTAACAAACTTATGTAGAAAGTGGATAGAACCCGAGGACAGAAAGTGCTACAACTGCAATATAACCAGCCACATGGCAGAGGATTGTAAGGCCCCACCAAGGAACCGTAGACAGAGACAGTTTAGGGATAGACAGAGAGGAGAACAGGGTTTAGCAAACTTATTGAGAAAAGTGGATAGAGACACTGTAGACCGAAGGGGAAAAACAGGGAGACGCGCTGACAAAGACGGAGAGAGGAGATGTTTTAATTGCGATAGAACAGGACATTTCGCCAGAGACTGTGAACATTGTAACCGAGTAGGAAACATCTACCGAAATTGTAAACATGAACAATAGCATTGTGGTTCAGTGGTAGAATTCTTGCCTGCCATGCAGGGGACACGTGTTCGGATCCCAGCCCATGCACCATGGGACTAAAATTAAATGTAATTATTGTTATGTTTTGACTGGAACGATACGGTTGTTAGTGTTTGTTTAAGATAGAAACCGAATGTTTTGATAGCTTGTTTAGTTTAAGTAGGAAGACAGATTCTTTCAAAATAATAGCGAGGCGAATTCGATAAAGTACGTTGTTTGTGGTCTAAATGGCCTGCTTAAAGGATTTATAGAGAATGGAAGTTGTATTTGAATGACGGAATCAAGGAAAAGGCAGTTACTTAAATCTAATGAATTATAAGGAGCGGAAATTAATAATTGCGACAGAATTGTGGCGATATACATGATATTTTTTTTAAACCCTTGGACATTTCATAAGACTATAAACCAATACCTAGAGAGATTAAAGGACGTGTCCAACGCTAATAGTGGGTTAATAGAATCCCCGGTAGTGGATGGATTTGATGCCCCGTATTATCAGCAATTAAAAATTGCTTTCCTCAGTGGAATGCGTCCCGAGATAAATCGTGCCACCAAACAGAACCTCGTAGGGTGGGGGCTAGCAGATCTGAGGGGAGTAAGAGAGGCCAGAGAGGGGGTCGAGACAAATACAGAGAGAAGGTCAGGCGCCCACAGAAAGGCATGTTCAATCACATAAACCATTGAAGAAGTTTAAAACTAATGATGGGGGGGAGTACAATGGAATTATAAGTATTATTAGGTTTTGTTTATAGTCAACTTTGGGGTTTCTGAATCAGGGTGGTAGGATGAAACGCTGACCAAGTGGTTATTTTATGGAAAAAGAAGCGCTTAGCTCTCTTTGGAAAAAATAAATAAATAAAACATTCCTAGGGACATGATATCTTAAAGGGGTATACACGTATGGCATTTTGGAAGTTTTGTTTTCTGAGTTTTAATAAACACATGAAATTCTTTTGATAGGGAATGTTCTGGGAACCTGGGATACAAAATGTAGATGAAGTTCTAAGCCTTAATTTGTTTAATGTAGTAAGAAACACGGTTCTGAAAGGGTGGTATGACTTTTTGACCCCTCTAGTGGCTTCCCTGTGTGGTCTGATCAGCCACATTGAAAAGCCATTTGGATGGTGAATTTAAGGTCATTGGTGATATTGATTTTAAGGGAATTTGTAGAACTGATAATTATGATGGAGTTAAAGCTCTTAGACACAATTGATAATTTGAACCAATGATAGGACTAAAAGGGCAAAGCCTTAGACTAAGGGTAGGCTTCCTTAAGTCTATTTTCCTAGAACATTAAGGGTAAAATATTTTTTCTTGGTGGAGTAAATCAGATGAGTCATTTTGATCTGATTATGTGATTTGAAAATATTTTGACCAGTAGCAGGGGTATTTTTTACATGATCTAGATACGTTTATTTTCCCTTAGGAAGTCAGCTGTTGTTGAATTCAGTGTAAGAGATTTAACACAACAAGGCTGTGGAATTGATATACTAGTATTACTATATTTTGTTGTGAAAAAGTTTAATAATGGTAGACTTATGTCAACAGGACAGGGATACATGACATCTGTAGGTGAACCAGGATTATGGAGGGTATCGAGTTACATTTTAGTAGATATGCAATATCTAGACAGGTTGATTTTTCTAAAGTTCAGGAGTGCAACCAAGGAGACAATGAGACATTTAGTCAATATTTGGAAACAACCATATTATGAGAAAAAGCTGGAGACAGATAGAAGGGCAGACAGAGAGATCCTCCCCTGCACGGCTGAAACCTTGAGGGTTGGGGAGTAGCAGGAAGAAGAAGGGGGGCCAGCAGGAGTAGATAGGAAGAGAATTTGGTTCACTTAGCTTTAGGATATTAATTCATGGAGAGACTATCGGCTCCATTGGCAGGCATGTATTTTAGTTTTGATTTTAAGTTTATGTTTGGTAAATTCGCTAGGAGGAGATATGAAAGCTTAGTTGGTTTCAGGTGTTAGACACTGAACCATTGCCCAGACACTATTCTGCACAGTAGGCCGAAATAGTAGCATTGACTAGAACCGGTGAAATAAGAAAGGAGAGAAAAGTTACTATTTACACAGACAAGCACATAGACATTTAAAACCATACAAAACAGCACAGATACATCTTAAAGAAGATAAAACACTTGACAGAGAATTGTTACAGAATAGCTGAGGATGAAGGCCCCAGGGAGAATTGGACATGTGGAAAATGAAAGGTGGCATCCTATAAGAGAAGGTCTGACAGAAGGATAATTTACTTATCCTACCAAAGACATTGTATGGATACGCAGCAATATTGATACATAGGCTAAGCAATGTATCAAGGGGAGGGAAGTATAGTAGAGTAGTTAGGAAAGAGTGATGGCCTAGAGGATAATTACTTAAACAAAACATTTTTTGTAAGAAGATCCATTCCAACATTTGGAATTGGACTTATTGAAATATTCTGAAATGAGGGGAAGAAGGGGTGTTTAACAATAATAGATAAGTATAGCAAATGGGTAGAAGCGTTCCCAACTTACTTGGTGGACATGATTATGGTAGCTAAAATATTAAGTCAAGATATTATCCCTAGAGTTGGTTTACTAGGAGCCATCTCTTTAAATGATGGATGACAGTTTAGCTATTCAGGTAGAGCCTATAGAATGACAGAGTTAGAGATACCAGAACAGGTAGACATAGAAGTTGAAGAAATACTAGCAGAGCACATGAGAAGACTGTTTGTTAACTTCTTGGGGCTATGTGGGACGTTAGCGTGCCACCCATGGCGCACCCTATCAACAGCAGGTGCATTTCAAGAGCGGCAAATTTGAAACCAAATAAATGTCAAAATTCAAGTTTTTCAAACATACAACTATCTGGCACCCTTTGAAAGATAAACATCTTCTTAATCTAACCACGTTTACCGATTTCAAAAAGGTTTTACGGGGAAAGCATAAAGTTAGGTTATGTTAGGAGAGTACATTGACAATAGCTGTGTGTAGTGTATTGTCGATTCAAAGACAGGCGTCACCAAAACCATGAAATCAGCTAAAATTATGCACTAACCTTTTACAATCTCCATCAGATGACACTCCTAGGACATTATGTTAGACAATGCATGCATTTTTAGTTCTATCAAGTTCATATTTATATCTAAAAACAGCGTTTTACTATGGCGTTGATGTTCAGGAAATCGTTTCCCTCCAATACCGGCAGTCAAGTCATGACAACAAAATAATTAATTAATATTAGAAAACATTGGTAAAATATTATATTGTCATTCAAAGAATTATAGATTTACATCTCTTGAACGCAATGGACTTGCCAGATTTAAAATTAACCTTACTGGGAAATCACACTTTGCAATAATTTGAGCACTGCGCCAGAAAAATACGCATTGCGATACAGACTAACCGCCATGTTGGAGAGATCTAAAATCGAAAATACTATGTAAATAATCCATTACCTTTGATTCTCTTCATCAGATGTCACTTCCAAAGAATCCCAGGTCCATAACGAATGTAGTTTTGTTCAAAAAAGCTCATCATTTATGTCCAAAAACCTCCGTGTTGTAGCACATGATCTAAGCCAGCCGGACTTCACTTCACTTCAAGAACGGAAAAAATATATTTTCGTTCATTCAAACATGTCAAACGTTGTATCGCATAAATCATTAGGGCCTTTTTTAACCAGAACATGAATAAAATTCAAGGCGGACCATTGGGTTCTCTTTTAAAACGTTTCGGAATGAGAGTACCCACCATCAAATCGCGCGCCAGGTGTCTAATGGGCCATCGCCGTTCCAACGCTCTTCTTCAGTCAGATCTCACTGTAGAAGACTCAAAACACTTTGTAAAGGCTGGGGACATCTTGTGGAAGCAATAGGAAGTGCCAAAATATTCCTCCTTCCCTTTGTTTTTCAATGGTATAGGCTTAAAGTCAATTCAACACATCAGGTATCCACTTCCTGTCAGAATCTGTCTCAGGGTTTTGCCTGCCAAATGAGTTCTGTTATACTCACAGACACCATTCAAACAGTTTTAGAAACTTTAGGGTGTTTTCTATCCATATATAATAAGTATATGCATATTGTAGTTACTGGGTAGGATTAGTAACCAGATTAAATCGGGTACATTTTTTTATCCAGCCGTGAAAATACTGCCCCCTATACCCTAACAGGTTAACCAAACCCGTATGTCCAAGATTTTGTGTCCAACAGGTGAATTACAGGAGAAGGTGATTCACTCAATCCAACCAGGAGACTGGGTGTGGATCCAGTCCCTGAGGAGAAAAAACTGGAAGCAACACCGTGGGGAAGGCCCATACCAGGTTCTGTTAAACCACTGCTTTTTGCCATTAGAAAAGCTGAGAGAGTCACTTGGGTCCACGTTACCCACTGCAAGGAGGTATGTACACATATGAACACTGTTGATCACACACAGAGTTAGGAGAAGAACCGATACCAACAGGGTCCGGGGGCTACCTCCTTAACGAAGATTTCCTATCCCGACCGTTCATCACTGTGTGTGCTCCTAGAGGTGTGAGTATGGGGTGGTACCTAGCAGAGAGACTAAGGGCAGGAGAGGGTTGACGGTTTTTGGGAAGAGTAGAGACTCTGAGCTGCATCATAGTCTAATCTGACTGATACATTCAGATCCACCACCTTCTGGCACTAATCATACGATACCGTTGTCATTGAGAAGAAGTAGAAGATAAACTATATCATACACTGATGAGTGACTTACAGAATAAGGAGTCAAAGAAGATCAAGATGTAGGATTTAAGGTAAACATTAAACAATTTCCTGGGAAAGAAGACAACTGTACAGGAATTGGGGTTGGCCAGATTGAAGTATTCAGCCAACCCACCTCGGTTCACCTTAACTCCTGATGAGCACCAGTGTTATAGATACAAGAATGGCACCGAGAACTCAAGATGACTTTAATGGCTGAAAGTAATCGTGAATGTGACTGACTTAGGTTTGAAAGATGAATAGAAAATGTTTAACCTCACAGCACCTATAACTGATGAAGGGTGGGCAAGTACCAGCAAAGGACGCATACGACAGAAATTACCACGAAGGATGGTTAGCTTGCGCCCTGGGGTTATAGGTCCAACCAGTTCGAATTAGTCATCAGAGGCCAGTTATAGGAGGCTAAAGTAGGCACAGGAGGAGTTTTGACCAGGATGGGAGTAGCTTTGTCTAGATGGATGCTATTGGCATCCTCAGGGAAGTTCCAGATGAATACAAAGCTATGAATCAAATATGTGAAGGCTTTAACACTACATTATTTTGGTGGTTGACAATAAATAGAAATGTGGATTGAATTAATGACATCTTTTATAATCAACAGAGATTCATGAATGAAACCGGGGATGCAGTAAAGAGGTTCTCTGACCAATTATCCACCACCTCCCTCATGACCTGGTAAAATAGACTGACTCTCGATAGGTTACGGGCAGAAGAGGATGGTGTAGGTAGAATGATTAGGTTCAGCGATACACGTACATTCCTGAGAACACATCCCATGTTTGGGAAATGGAAAAGTGTTGTAAGAACTGTATTATGGGCTGCTTTCACCTGTATGAGTGTGTTTGTGTTGTGTGGATGTTGTCTCGTCCCATGTGTGAGAGGTTTAATCACCAGGACTCTAGAAAGATCAATGATGCAGCAGATGGTGAGATATGGACCAATACCGAGCTCCGATCAGTGGGATGGCGAATGCGGGCCTCCAGGCCAGGAAGATGGCTCCGTCTCTTTCAATAACGAGGAGCCAATGTTTGATGAAACGATTTTCAACATTTAGATTCACTGTTCCTTTAATGAAAATTATGATGAAAATCCTAAACAGAAGTGTCATAATTGGAAATAGGCCTAGGACAGTAATGGAGGAGTAGGAGGAATATTCATGTATTGGACTTGTTTAATCCTTGTATCACAATTTATTTCCATATAGCATGAGATTGTTAGTGATTACTCATAGTATGTGATCATCATTAGGTAATCCCATATAGCGTGTGATGTATTTCCATATAGCGTGTGATTATTGTATTTCCATATAGCGTGTGATGTATTTCCATATAGCGTGTGATTATTGTATTTACATATAGCGTGTGATTAGTAGCATCTGATCATATCATGGTGAATTATTGAATCATTTAAGGGTGGAATTGATAAGAGAATTATCTAATAAAGGTAAATGAATCAATAAACCATGATGAATTATTAGTCATACAGCATGGTTAATGAATAATCAATGTAATGATCAATGTAGGGATCGATTAGTCTGATTAGTTCCGGAAAGTCCAGGAACCACTGGAGAGGGAAAGAAATGTGTGTATGCAATTAGTATAGAGAGATAGAGGGACAGATGGTCAAGGGAGTAAAAGCTTCAAAGAATTCCTAACCTTGAGGGAAAAGAACAGGCTGAGCTCTGGATAGTGATAAACAAGTGTGTGAAGTCTATGGGGGATGCAGGTCACCAACAGTTTGTGTGTAAATGCATGTGCGTAAGAAAGCAAGAACTATATAATGACTGTTTTGTTATCCTGACCTCAGAACGTTCTCATGAATAAAGCTACAGAAACCTTTTGCAGAAAGCTGAGTCCTTGCCTAATTATTTTAACCCATTGTCTTACAAACCTTGGGCATTAGTCAAGGCGAATTGATTATTGATTATTATCATCAAATATATAAAATTCCTTTAACAGTTGGTCTGTCGGTCTGTCTGTGGGATGGACTCAAGGAGAGAGTGGAGGGGTGAGTTGTAGGTCTGTCTGTCCGTCTGTATGTCTGTCTGCAGTATATACACCAAATCAACAAAAGCATGTGGACACATGCTTGTCAAACATTTCATTCCAAAATCATGGGCATTTGCATGGAGTTGGTCCCCCTTTGCAGCTATAACAGCCTCCACTCTTTTGGGAAGGCTTTCCACTAGATGTTGAAACATTGCTGCGGGGACTTGCTTCCATTCAGCCACAAGAGCATTAGTGAGGTCGGGCACTGATGTTGGGCGATTAGGCCTGGCTCGCAGTCGGCGTTCCACTTCATCCCAAAGTCGTTTGACGTCGTTGAGGTCAGGGCTTCTGAAGTTCTTCCACACCAATCTCGACTAACCATTCATGTATGGAACTCGCTATGCGTACCGGGGCATTGTCATGCTGAAACAGGAAAGGGCCTTCCCCAAACTGTTGCCACAAAGTTGGAAGCACAGATTCCTCTAGAATGTCATTGTATGCTGTAGCATTAAGATTTCCCTTCACTGGAACTAAGGGGCCCAAACCATGAAAAACAACCCCAGACCATTATTCTACCAAACTTTACAGTTGGCACTATGCTTTGGGGCAGGAAACATTCTCCTGGCATCCGCCAAACCCAGATTAGTCCGTCGGATTGCTAGAAGGTGAAGCATGATTCATTACTCCAGAGAATATGTTTCCACTGCTCCAGAGTCCAATGGCTGTGAGTTTTACACCACTCAAGCCGACGCTTGACATTGCCCATACTGATCTTAGGCTTGTATGCAGCTGCTCGGCCATGGAAACCCATTTCATGAAGCTCCTGACAAACAGTTTCTTGTGCTGATGTTGCTTCCAGAGGCAGTTTGGAACTTGTTAGCCTGTTGGGGCTAGGGGGCAGTATTGACAATTTTGAAAAAAATATGTGCCCATTTTTAACTGCCTCCTACACCAACTCAGAAGCTAGGAAATCCATATTATTAACAGATTTGGATAGAAAACACTCTGAATTTTCTAAAACTGTTTGGTGTTTGTAAGTATAACAGAACTCATATGGCAGTCAAAACCCTGAGACAAATTCTGACAGGATGTGGATATCTGATGTGTTGAATTGAAACACACAGGGACTTATTAATCATTGAGCACTTCCTACGCCATCCACTAGATGTCACCAGTCTTTACAAAGTGGTTTGAGTCTTCTACTGTGAAAACTGACCGAACAAGAGACTTGGAACGTTGGTCATAAGCAGATGGCCTATACTGCTCTGGCGCGCGAGTGCATGTTTGGGTACTCTCGTTCCAATACGTTTTAAAAGAGAATGCAATCGTCCGCCTTGAATATTATTGAAGTTCTGATTGAAAAAGGCCCTAATGATTTATGCTATACAACGTTTGACATGTTTGAACGAACGTAAATATATTTTTTTCCCTCTTTGGTGAAGACAAGTCCGGCGGGCGTCGTTCATGTTTTTGAGTAGCCTACAGGACGCGCTAACAAAACAAAGCTTTTTGGACATAAATTATGAGCTTTTTCGAACAAAACTACATTTGCTATGGACCTGGGATACCTGGAAGTGCCTTCTGATGAAGATAATCAAAGGTAAGGGAATATTTACATAGTATTTTTGATTTTAGATCTCTCCAACATGGCGCCTAGTCTGTATCGCCAAGCCTATTTTTCTGAGCGCAGTGCTCAGATTACTGGGAAATCACACTTTGCAATAAAGTTATTTTTATATCTGGCAATGCGGTTGCGTTCACGAGATGTTCATCTAGAATTCTTTGAATGACAATATAATATTTTACCAATGTTTTCGAATAGTAATTATTTAATTTGTTGTGCTGATTGACTGGCGGTATTGGAGGGAAAATATTTTCTCAACATCAACGCCATTGTAAAACGCTGTTTTTGGATATAAATATGAACTTGATAGAACAAAAAATGCATGTATTGTCTAACATAATGTCCTAGGAGTGTCATCTGATGAAGATTGTCATGAAGGTTAGTGATGAAGGTTAGTGCATAATTTTAGCTGGTTTTTTCTGCTTTTGGTGACGCCTGTCTTTGCATTGACAAAAAATTACACACAGCTATTTTCAATGTACTGTCCTAACATAATCTAACTTTATGCTTTTGCCGTAAAGCCTTTTTGAAATCGGACAACGTGGTTAGATTAAGGAGATGTTTATCTTTCAAAGGGTGTAAGATAGTTGTATGTTTGAGAAATTTGAATTATGACATTTAATTGTTTTCAAATTTGGCGCCCTTGATATTTCACCTGCTGTTGATAGGGTTGCGTCCCACCTAGCCCATAGAAGTGAATGAGTGTTGCAACCAAGTACAGATGATTTTTACGCATTACACGCTTCAGCACTCAGCAGTCGTGTTCTGTGAGCTTGTGTGGCCCACTACTTCTTGGCTGAGCCATTGTTGGTCCTAGATGTTTCCACTTCACAATAACAGCACTTACAGTTGACCGGGGAAGCTCTAGAACGTCAGAAATTCCACAAACTGACTTGTTGGAAAGGTGCCATCCTATGACGGTGCTACGTTGAAAGTTACTTCAGTAAGGCCATTCTACTGCCAATGTTTGTCTACGGAGATTTCATGGCTGTGTGATCATTTTTATACACCTGTCAGCAACTGGTGTGGCTGAAATAGCCCAATCTACTAATTTGAAGGGGTGTCCAAATTCTATTGTATAAATAGTGTATCCCCGCAGCTGTCTGGTCCAGGAGAATACCACCTGTGATGCTGTCTGGTCCAGGAGAATATCACCTGTGACGCTGTCTGGTCCAGGAGAATATCACCTGTGATGCTGTCTGGTCCAGGAGAATATCACCTGTGATGCTGTCTGGTCCAGGAGAAAATCACCTGTGATGCTGTCTGGTCCAGGAGAATATCACCTGTGATGCTGTCTGGAGTATTTGTTTCTTGGAGAGTCTTGTCTTTAAAATGGTGTAAAATAGTAATATGTTTGAAAAATTGAAGTTTTCGGATTTTCGAGGAGTTCGCGCCACGCCCATCATTGGATATTGGAGCAGGTGTTCCGCTAGCGGAACGTCTAGATGTAAGAGGTTAAACCAATGTTCTCATTACATTTATCAATAAACATATATATTGAATTAATGGTTGTGTGGTGAGAGATGTTTACAATCCAGATGAATGAATGACAGGTTTTGAATGAAAGACTGTCTGTGATACAAGCTGACCAGTTAGGAGTTCTGTACTATGAGATGTGAAAATGTACCACATAAAAGGTATAATGTTTTAACTCTTCATCGTTGGGAAGGGTTTCGTGAGCATTTCACAGTAAAGTCTACACCAGTTGTATTTAAAGCATTTTATTTATGTTTATGTATTTAAGACACTGCATCTCAGTGCAAGAGGTGTCACTGGTGAAATATTTCATTCAATATTTCCACAACAGTCCATGTGTATAGACTGCAAGAACTTTGAAATTAAGTTGTTTTCAAGTCATTTTAATAACAACCCAAAAATAAAAATGTTAAACTTTCAACTAAAACCAAACGTATATTGGACCTCGGGTATAGTCTTCTTTTCAATTACATTTTGCTAGGTGGGATAGCCCAATGTCAAAACACAGTTTTAATGTGTTCAAATCAATAACCAATATGCAGAAACAGTTTGTGATATTAAAAACCTAAACATAAAATGTACTATCTGCACAAATATCTGCAACAATAATCATATTACTTGTATAATAATCATATTACTTTTTAAACAAGCACCTTTTAAAATTCACAAGCACCAGAAACGCTGTTGTTTTGACAAGTAGCAATAAATCACTGATATCAATTAGGGGGGAAATCAGGTTTTATGTGCAGTTGAAACTAACACAACTAAAACAACACATGGAAATGGGAGATATATTTTACCTCACTGGTTAGAGGACAACCTGCAGAAGACAGTCAGCTACATTTTGGAGTGATGCATTTAAATTTAGAGGTCGCTAAACAAAGGAACGCAACACTTATTTGTCATTACTCATCGATATCATGTTGAAATCAATTTATTGAGAGTGGGGAGAAGAGGTTGCACATCCTGTTAAAACTAACAGCTCAAAAACCACATGGAATCTGGGAATAATGTGTACATCACTGGTTAGAGGACAACTTGTAGAAAACATCTAGCTACATTTTGATTCAAGTGGGTCACCAACGTTGTAAGTGTAACACAGCTCTTTTTTTGTTAGTCACGTTTTGTTAAATCATATAAATAGTACTCTATCAATTCAGAGGCTGGATTTTTCCCCTGATGAGGCTAATATCCATATCATGCTGAAATCAATAGAACAGGGGGCAAACGATTAGGGTTCTACATTGTAACATAATTAAAATACTCCAACTACAATGTTAAAACATTCTACATTATGACATCATTAAAATACCCCAGGTACAATGTTAAAACATTCTACATTGTGACATCATTAAAATACTCCAGGTACAATGTTAAAACATTCTACATTGTGACATCATTTCATTGATATCATGAAAAAACTGCTTCATGTATGTATTTTCTGATGTTTGATCAGAGATATTTTATCAGAGTATCTCTTGTCACATTGATCACAGCTATGAGGTTTCTCTCCTGGGTGTGTTCTCTGGTGTATAGACAGATAGCTAGATGTAGTAAAACTCTTCCCACATTGACCACAGATATACAATTTCTCTCCTGTGTGTGTTCTCTGGTGTACAATCAGATGGCTAGATGTAGTAAAACTCTTCCCACATTGACCACAGGTATAAGGTTTCTCTCCTGTGTGTGTTCTCTGGTGTATAATCAGATGGCTAGATGTAGTAAAACTCTTCCCACATTGATCACAGCTATAAGGTTTCTCTCCTGTGTGTGTTCTCTGGTGTGATACCAGGTTGCTTGACTGAGTAAAACTCTTCCCACATTGATCACAGCTATAAGGTTTCTCTCCTGTGTGTTTTCTCTGGTGCGATAACAGGCTGCTTGACTGAGTAAAACTCTTCCCACATTGATTACAGCTATAAGATTTGTCTCCTGTGTGTGTTCTCTGGTGTACAATCCGATGGCTAGATGTAGTAAAACTCTTCCCACATTGATCACAGCTATAAGGTTTCTCTCCAGTGTGAATTCTCATGTGTACTTTTAGTGAATTTGATCTTAAGTAACTCTTCCCACAATCAAAACAGTGGTGAGATTTCTCTCCTGTGTGTACTCGCTGGTGTATTTTAAGTTCTGATGAAGATTTGCAACCTTTCCCACAGTCAGAGCAGCAGTGAGATTTCTTCCCTGTGGGTCTCCGCTGGTGTTTCTTGAGGTGTTCTGATCGGGAGGGACTCTTCTCTGCCTCGTCAGCTTCATAATGTTGTTGAGGCTCCCCAGAGGATCCACGATAGTCACGTCTCGCTCCTGTGTGAACAACAAAGCCAGACAGATGGTTAAAGGCCCACAACAGCAGAAACCCACTGTAAAAGGTGATGCCAACAGCGTAGCCATGATGTTGTACAACAATTGACATCTGCAATGAATGTTACAATTTTTAACAATTGTCTTAAGACAGTCAAGTGGGCAACAATAGTTATATTTTGTCTTGTTTTCACATAACATCGATGATTATAGGCTAGAAATAAGTTATTACAGTTACTGAACCCCTAAGCAGTGTGCCAGGCAACCTTTGGTCACCAATATAGGTCCCTTTCTGTGTTTGCTAAAATAGGCAAACGAGGGCAATGCACACGCAATTTGGTTGTAGAAACTCCTCCATGCTAATGAGGAAACCGCTAGTTATACCAATACCATAGACCTACTGTAGGACCCATAACTTCACCTAACAACAACATAGACCTACTGTAGGACCCATAACTTCACCTAACAACAACATAGACCTACTGTAGGACCCATACCTTCACCTAACAATAACATAGACCTACTGTAGGACCCATAACTTCACCTAACAACAACATAGACCTACAGAGTAACGAGACGCTACTGTAAATCAAGCAGACAACAACACATTATAAACATCAATTCATTAGGGATGTTGGATCCAACGTCCAACGTCTATAAAATTAAGGTGACCCAGAACCATTGGATTTACCAAACTCTGAAATTATTTTGGATTTCTGTGCCCAAGAAAACGGTTTTCCCAGAGTAATACAAGGAGACACTAAACGTTACGTAGTTAGAGTGCATTTCAGAGATCTGAATACAAAACTGTCCGACAGCAAGATCCCGTATTTAAGTTGAAGTTAATCATATGACAAGCGTGACGTTATGACTATAACTAATGTTCCCTGAAGGAGGGAAACGAGGTACAACATACTATTAAATCCACACGTTATGACTATAACTAATGTTCCCTGAAGGAGGGAAACTAGGTACAACATACTATTAAATCCACCCCTCGCTGGAAGCCCCACCTTTCACAGGTGATGACCGTGAGGCTCGGATTTATTCCTTCAATATAATACGGCTCTTCACCGACCCAGGAAGTGGCAGGGCCAAACAGGTGTTGTACCTCCTTCAGGGAACAGTAGTTATAGTCACAAAGTTACGCTCCCTTTCAGTCGGTCAACTTCGGTACAACATACGATGGGGAAATACAATCATTCCCCATGCCGACCCAAACGGACACTAATTGAAACGGCCCATGGCAGATCACCCAGACCTGACCTTGCAAGATATGTCAGTTTTGTCAATTTATTCATTGTCTTTCGTTTGAAACACTCCTGCCAATGTTGAGTAAGGACGCACACCTGAATACGCATATAGCAGTAGGATTAGTCTACCTGGCCTGCGCGCAAATGTAGGCCTATAAATGTGCCCATTTGGGGATGTCTGATAGTATTTCTGATCGTAAAATATTTCCAGCTCTCGTCCTTTCGATAACCACTCGGCATGAAAGGGAGAAATGATCCAGTGCAAATGTCATAAAATACCTGATTACTTCTTATCCCTTGAACAAATAGTTTACAGCTGTGTCTGTACAACTCACTGGCGTGGGAAACTCTGAGGGCCCAGAATATTTTATACAATGTTGCAAGCTTGCTATCCTGAGTTTTGGGCCGACCCAGGTGATAGTTGATAAAATGTTTCATGTTTGTTGTAGACAGGCGTAGCCAATGTGATTTATAGCATATTTATTTTTTATCCGGATATTTTCTAACTAATGGCTGCAATGTTTAAATGTTCTGGCTTTATGTGGGCTATTTTTACATAGTTAGCAATGGCAATAAACATTTATTTTATATTTGTATAATTTTCATTTAGATAGAATATAGATTTACCACAGAATGATGTTGAGATACAAAGGCGACTACAAATGAAATGAAACTGTTCCAGTAAAATGTGAATATGAAAATCCAAACTGGCACCAGATCAGTAGAAATGGTCAGATAAATTGGAAAAGGTTGCCGACTGCTGGTGTAGCCTATTACCAGAAACTATAGGAGCATAACGACTGCTGGTGTAGCCTATTACCAGAAACTATAGGAGCATAACGTCTGCTGGTGTAGCCTATTACCAGAAACTATAGGAGCATAACGACTGCTGGTGAAGCCTATTACCAGAAACTATAGGAGCATAACGACTGCTGGTGTAGCCTATTACCAGAAACTATAGGAGCATAACGACTGCTGGTGTAGCCTATTACCAGAAACTATAGTAGCATAACGACTGCTGGTGTAGTCTATTACCAGAAACTTTAGGAGCATAATGTCTGCTGGTGTAGCCTATAACCAGAAACTTTAGGAGCATAAGGTCAGAATTTACGAAGGCCAGCAGCAGTGGGAGGAGTAGGCTAAGGAAGAGGTTTTTTTTCTTCTGGTTAGGCTATCTTGATCTCTGGCTCCCTCGAGTCATTTGTGTGTCTTAATTATTTAATCAAACAGCTTGCTTAAAGCATCAGACCAGTTCAGTACATAGTTGATTTTATTAAAACACATGGGGTGTGTATATTTATGGGAAAATACACATTATAACATTTCAACCAATCGATTGCTTAGAAAGGAAACACGACTCTTGGTTGACCAAGATTAGTATTTGATTTTCTCCTGTCGGGGACAGTCCTAGAACATATACAGCAACACCTCCCCCATTGGCATTCCTGTCTTTTATGTAGATGTTATATCCCTGTATCGCTCCTGCTGTATCAAAGGAATTATCTAAGTGAGTTTCAGAGGTGGCCAGTATATGAATGTTATCCAATGTTAACAAGTTATTGATTTCATGAACCTTATTTCTAAGGCTACATATATTAATAAGGGCCATTCCTTGCCCTTTCCTGGGCAGCTGACTGAGAAAACAAATACAAATGAAAACATTGTTTTGGCTAATAGTCAGTCATTTTAAAGAACTGATTGGGTCTCTACTTGACACCAACAAACACCCCATAATATCTGTCCCTCTGCCCTTCCTAAATCGTGACATTGAACAGTTCAGCAGACGTTTAGCCCTCCATAACTGGCTAGGAGACCATTGCATCTCTGAGGGTGGAACATTCATTGACAGGAGGGAGAGAGATGACTCAAGGACTAAACTATATAAAGTGCCATTATACGCCCCGGAGTTGTTCATCACATTTAACAAACCAAACACTGAAATACCCTTATAGAAGGTAAAGTAAAAAACCAAAGCAGTCCGCGCATCAATACTGGTATATGGTAAAATACAGTATACTGCCCAGCCCCAAGCCTAGGTTAAAACCATCAATACTGGTATATGGTAAAATACAGTATACTGCCCAGCCCCAAGGCTAGGTTAAAACCATCATGTTGACCTTATGGATGGCCAGTCCTCGTATTCATAGTGTAGTGAATTCAGGGGGTAGCCCTGAGATGAACTCAAACATGGGTCCAGCGACTGTCAAGCCAACACCTTATAACTGTTACGCCAAGATGTCTGAACTTCTTGACGAGGTCGCTAGCTTTTGGGTTAAGGTTGCTACAATAGCTTTCTCTATGAATTTGAGAGTGGTTACATTTCTCCAGCCCCCATCCCTCAGCTGTTTACCAAACCAAGTCTCAGGGCAGCCATTTTGTTGCTGTTTAAATCCTAGGTTGTCCCTTTAAAAAAGCCAAATCAATCAACCAACCAATCTGCAGTTCAAACAATAACAAAGATGTCATTCCACCACTGTTTAGGTAATAAGATGATGGATGGGGCTGGAGAAATGTAACTACTCTAAAAGTCATAGACAGACCTATGGATGCAAGGACTGACCATCCATGATATCAACATTATAGTTTTAACCATGTTGAGGCTATACAGTGTTGATTTACATTGTTTCTAAACATTGGCGTAAAAAAAGCTTATTTGGGGTTCTGATGTGGTACAACTAAGCTCATGTGGCATGTGATATATTCTTCAAGAATCAATGGCTATAAATAAATAATATAAATGTAGCAATTGGCATATTTTCCCTTTAACACCACACATCAGTTTCACAACTGCAGAGTTTGTGCCTCTGTTTTTAAGACAGTACTTACTAGTGTTAATCAGGTCCCGGTTTCTCAAAACCATCTTACGGCTAAGTTCCCCGTCAGAACCATAGGATGCCTTAAGATGCGTTTGGGAAACCGGGCCCAGATGTCCAGTTCCCTCCTCTTCTTCCTTCTCCTCCATTTTCGATGTGACAGTCATCTCCCCCTCCTCTTTCACTCCAAAAACTGCATCCTCCTCTCTCTCCGCCTCCTCTTCTTTTACTGTAAAATCCTCCTCCTCTTTCAGTCTGAACGAGTCTTCCTTTTCTTTCACTGAAACGTCTTTCTCTTCTTCTTTCACGGTAACAGCTTCACCCTCTACTTGTTTTTGTATTGTAACATCCTTCTCTTCCTCCTCCTCCTTCACTTCTTTCTCCGTCCTGCAGTCCTCCTCTTCTTTAGCAGGAGGAGAGTAGCTTAGTGAACTCATGGTCGGGGATGTTAGCTAGATAGCATTAGCGACTAGCCTGGTTCTAAGCTAATTTAGCAAACCAGCTAGCTGATAAACAACGTAAATATATAATTAAATGGGCCAACAAGTACATACGACAGAAGTGTGTTTAATACACAGCGACTAAAATACACCAAAACAGTGTAAAGAGCGTGAATGTTGTAGCTATGTTTGCTAGAAAGCTACCGAGGTGTCTGACTAACTGTTGTTGTTGAAGGAGCGTCCCGTCCACTAGATTATACGTCACACTGGCAGCGTCGCCTGAACCTAAAAGACGCACATCGCCATCTGCTGACTGGAGTGGGCAACGCAGTTGAGGAACCAAAAGTTAATTTTTCATATATTTCAAAAAAGTTGATTATTATATTAAGTCGTTCAAAGAGAAGCATGTGTTGATTGTTTTAAATTATCACTCATTAAAAACGAATCAAACTTTAGACCCACTACATATTTGCATTGAACCATACTTCTGACATGGATCATTTTGACCCCAGAGGCATATCTTTTATCATAGCCAAAATGTGATTTATTCAATTCTTCCAATTTTTCATGACTTTGTCAATCAACTTGTTCTTAATACATCTAAATCATGGTTTAGTGTTTCTGTATCAATATGGACTTTAAACAAATTCAAATCCTTTGGAGTCATTTTGACTCCAGCCAAAAAAGCACCTTGGATAAATAGGACGTTTATTTCAAATCAAATCACATTTTATTGGTCACATACACGTGCTTAGCAAATGTTATTGCGGGTGTAGCAAAATGCTTGTGTTTCTAGCTCCGACAGTGCAGTAATATCTAACAAGTAATATCTAACAATTTCACAACATATACCCAATACACACAAATCTAAGTATTTGAATCTAGGTTTCTCTGTAGACATGATCCATCCCAACAGAGGGTGGAGGGGCACCTGTATCAGTGGTTTTGACCAGATAGACACCTGCAGACACACAGTATAGTGCCTCCCATGTACTCTCCTAAGATTGGACTTTTCTATACCACGTATCACGTGACTGTGTATAAAACTGCCAGCGGTAGAAAACTCTGCCAGCGGTAGACAGTGCATTCGTTAAGTATTCATACCCATTCACTTTTTCCACATTTAGTTACGTTACAGCCTCATTCTAAAATTGATTTTTCCCCCCCTCATTAATCTACACACAATACCCCATAATAACAAATCAAAAACAGGTTTTTAGACATTTTTGCACATGTATTTACTTAAGTATTCAGACCCTTTGCTATGAGACTCGAAATTGAGCTCAGATGCATCCTGAATCCATTGATCATCCTTGAGATGTTTCTACAACTTTATTGGAGTCCACCTGTGGTAAATGCAATTAATTAGACATGATTTGGAAAGGCACACACCTGTCTATATAAGGTCCCACTGTTGACAGTGCATGTCAGAGCAAAAACCAAGCCATGAGGTCAAAGGAATTGTCCGTAGAGCTCTGAGACAGGATTGTGTGGAGGTAAAGATCTGGGGAAAGGTACCAAAAAATGTCTGCAGCATTGACGGTCCCCAAGAACACAATGGCCTCCATCATTCTTAAATGTAAGACGTTTGTAACCACCAATACTCTTTCTAGAGCAGGGATTTGTAGTCTTGCATGTCATCTACTTTGATGCTAATTAGCATTTTCGAATCCGAGAGTAAAGAGAGACAAATATATTGATAAAAGTATTTGTATTTATTATGGATCCCCATTAGTTCCTGCCAAGGCAGCAGCTACTCTTCCTGGGGTTTATTATGGATCCCCATTAGTTCCTGCCAAGGCAGCAGCTACTCTTCCTGGGGTTTATTATGGATCCCCATTAGTTCCTGCCAAGGCAGCAGCTACTCTTCCTGGGGTTTATTATGGATCCCCATTAGTTCCTGCCAAGGCAGCAGCTACTCTTCCTGGGGTTTATTATGGATCCCATTAGTTCCTGCCAAGGCATCAGCTACTCTTCCTGGGGTCCAGCAAAAATAAAGGCAGTTAAACCATTTTAAAAACATTACAATAAATTCACAACACACTGTGTGTCCTCAGTCACCTTGTCCTAGGGATATTTACATGGTTATCAAAACGTCACTCCAGGGTAAGCCTAAACAAAACACAGCCCTATGGGAAAATAGAATGGTGGAAAATCGATGTGAACCATCTCCCCTGTTTGACCTCTAGTTGTTATGGATATTATGACTCTACAGAGCCCCACAGTGGACATGTCAAAATATGTTCCATTGATAAAGCACACTTTATTTAACCTCAATGTCATCTTGTTTTTAAATGGCATTGTAGATGTTAACGGTATATAGGATGTATTTTGGATGTTTTCAGTGTGTTTTTAACCCTTTCAGACAATAGGTTAATCGCAATTAAAAAATGGTGCACTAACATTACACAAAGTGAACTGAAGTCTGACAGCCCAAACAAAAACACAAATTCTCAGTCAAAAACACAAGTCAGAACACAGCCTCTCGATTCTCTCATGTGTTTTCAGGTTCTCTGACTGGGAAAATGTCTTTCCACAATAAGAGCAGTGGTATGTCTTCTCCTCCTGTGTATTTGTATGTATTCTTTCATGCTCTTTCAGGTACCTTAACCGGGTAAATCTCTCTCCACACTGGGAGCAGCGGTACATCTTCTTACCTGTGTGTGTCCTCTCATGTTTGTTCAGGTTTCCTACCTGGCCAAAACTCTTTCCACAATGGGAACATTGGAAAAGCTTTTCCCCTGTGTGTCCCCTCTCATGGTTTTGCAGGCTCCCTAACTGGGTAAACGTCATTCCACATTGGGAACAGTGGTAAGGCTTCTCTCCAGTGTGTATTCTCTTATGTATTCTCAGGCTCCCTAACTGAGTAAAACTCTTTCCACACTGGGAGCAGTGATGTCGGCCTGCTGGTTTGGACGTCTCGGGGTCTGGTTTCCCTGAAGGACTCTTCCTGCTGTCAGAAGGAGAGTCTGGTCTCTCTCCTGTCAAAGACAGATTATTTAATTAAACAGAGACCTGAAGGAAACCTCCACATGATAAAACTTCCTATGACGTAAAATCTAGACTAGATCCCTCAATCACCTGAAGTCAGTTTGCACAAGTACTATTAAAGCAACTACAAAATGCAGGTCTCTGTGTGGTTCTTAGTCAGAGAACCACACAGTCAGTATGGTCAGGAGGAGTTGAGGAGTCTGGTTGCCTTTTACAAGGAGCTCTTGACTAAGGCATAATTACACAAGAGGAAGTCATGTCAGAGTACTCCCAGTACAAGAGATTTGCCCAGGGCCCATCAGCTGGCCCAATGAGACATTTTCCTCAATGTCCTGCAGTCAGGTGTTTACTAGGATAATGTTACCAATGTCATAAACGTGAGCTGTATATTTTGGTAAAATCACAACACATAATTGAAAGAAACAAATTTGCTCAAGGCACATTATACATAATTGAATGAACCATGAATAAATAATTTGTTCATGTTATGAAAGAATTAAGCATAAACAAATATATTTTTCTTTAGAGGAGAGCCAGATTCCGGTGACAGAGGTCTCCTTGGTGCTTCCTGTCTCCACTGACGGAGGTCTCCTCGGTGCTTCCTGTCTCCACTGACGGAGGTCTCCTCGGTGCTTCCTGTCTCCACTGACGGAGGTCTCCTCGGTGCTTCCTGTCTCCACTGACGGAGGTCTCCTCGGTGCTTCCTGTCTCCACTGACGGAGGTCTCCTCGGTGCTTCCTGTCTCCACTGACAGAGGTCTCCTCGGTGCTTCCTGTCTCCACTGACAGAGGTCTCCTCGGTGCTTCCTGTCTCCACTGACAGAGGTCTCCTCGGTGCTTCCTGTCTCCACTGACAGAGGTCTCCTCGGTGCTTCCTGTCTCCACTGACGGAGGTCTCCTTGGTGCTTCCTGTCTCCACTGACAGAGGTCTCCTTGGTGCTTCCTGTCTCCACCGACGGAGGTCTCCTTGGTGCTTCCTGTCTCCACTGACGGAGGACTCCTTGGTGCTTCCTGTCTCCACTGACGGAGGTCTCCTTGGTGCTTCCTGTCTCCACTGACGGAGGTCTCCTTGGTGCTTCCTGTCTCCACTGACGGAGGTCTACTTGATCACACACACCCACATGTACAGTTGAAGTCAGAAGTTTACATACACTTAGGTGGGAGTCATTAAAACTTGTTTTTCAACCACTCCACAAATTTCTTGTTAACAAATTATAGTTTTGGCAAGTCGGTTAGTACATCTACTTTGTGCATGATACAAGTAATTTTCCCAACAATTGTTTACAGACAGATTATTTCACTTATAATTCACTGTATCACAATTCCAGTGAGTCAGAAGTTTACATACACTAAGTTGACTGTGCCTTTAAACAGCTTGGAAAATTCCAGAAAATGTCATGGCTTTAGAAGCTTCTGATAGGTTAATTTACATAATTTGAGTCAATTGGAGGTGTACCTGTGGATGTATTTCAAGGCCTACCTTCAAACTCTGTGCCTCTTCGCTTGACATCATGGGAAAATCAAAAAAAAAATGAGCCAAAACCTCCGTTTTTTTTTTTTGACTTCCACAAGTCTGGTTCATCCTTGGGAGGAATTTCCAAATTCCTGAGGGTACCACGTTTATCTGTATAAACAATAGTACGCAAGTATAAACACCGTGGGACCACGCAGCCGTCATACCGCTTTGGAAGGAGACGTACTTTGGTGCGAAAAGTGCAAATCAATCCCAGAACAGCAGCAAAGGACCTTGTGAAGATGCTGGAGGAAACAGGTACAAAAGTATCTATATCCACAGTAAAACGAGTCCTATATTGACATAACCTGAAAGGCCACTCAGCAAGGAGGAGCCACTGCTCCAAAACCGCCATAAAAAAAAGCCAGACTACGGTTTGCAACTGCACATGGGAACAAATATCATACTTTTTCGAGAAATGTCCTCTAGTCTGATGTAACAAAAATGGAACTGTTTGGCCATAATGACCATCATTATGTTTGGAGGAAAAAGGGGGAGGCTTGCAAGCCGAGGAACACCATCCCAACCTTGAAGCACGGGGGTGGCAGCATGATGTTGTGGGGGTGCTTTGCTGCAGGAGGGACTGGTGCACTTCACAACATAGATGGCATCATGAGGGTGGAAAAGTATATGGATATATTGAAGCAACATCAAGACATCAGTCAGGAAGTAAAAGCTTGGTTGCAAATGGGTCTTCCAAATGGACAATGACCCCAAGCATGCTTCCAAAGTTGTGGCAAAATGGCTTAAGGACAACAAAGTCAAGGTATTGGAGTGGCCATCACAAAGCCCTGGCCTCAATCCCATAGAACATTTGTGGGCAGAAGTGAAAAAGCGTGTGCGAGCAAGGAGGCCTACAAACCTGATTAAGCTACACCAGCTCTGTCAAGAGGAATGGGCCAAAATTCACCCAACTTATTGTGGGAAGCTTGTGGAAGGCTATCCGAAACATTTGACCCAAGTTAAACAATTTACAGGCAATGCTACCAAATACGAATTGAGTATATGTAAACTTCTGACCCACTGGGAATGTGATGAAAGAAATAAAAGCTGAAAAAAATAATTCTCTCTACTATTATTTTGACATTCTTAAAATAAAGTGGTGATCCTAACTGACCTAAGACAGTGAATTTTTACTAAGATTAAATGTCAGGAATTGTGAAAAACTGAGTTTAAACGTATTTGGCTAAGGTGTATGTAAACTTCCGACATCAACTGTATCTCTGTCCGCCTACCTGCTAGGAAGATATACAGGAAAGTGTATGTCCGCCTGCTTGGATGATATACAGGAAAGTGTCTGTCCGCCTGCTTGGATGATATACAGGAAAGTCTGACTTCCTTAATAAATCCTATAGATACTGTTCATAATCTAGTCAAACACCATGTCTGACTTCCTTAATAAGTCCTATAGATACTGTTCATAATCTAGTCATACACCATGTCTGACTTCCTTAATAAGTCCTATAGATACTGTTCATAATCTAGTCATACACCATGTCTGACTTCCTTAATAAGTCCTATAGATACTGTCCACTGTTTCAGAGTAGGAGTGGCCATGACCCTTCCAAATTGTAAGGATTATGCTAGCTGCTGTAACCACAGCAACATTTATTTCAGTGACAGAATTATAGAGCAACTTTGGAATACGCTAGATACACTACATGACCAAACGTATGTAGACACCTGCTTGTCGAACATCTTATTCCAAGATCATGTGAATTAAAAAGGGGATTGGTCCCCCCTTTGCTGCTATAACAGCCTCCACTCTTCTGGGAAGGCTTTCCACTAGATGTTGAAACATTGCTGCGGGGACTTGCTTCCATTCAGCCACAAGAGCATTAGTGAGGTCGGGCACTGATGTTGGGCGATTAGGCCTGGCTCGCAGTTGGCGTTCCAATTCATCCCAAAGGTGTTCGATGGGGTTGAGGTCAGGGCTCTGTGCAGGCCAGTCAAGTTCTTCTACACCGATCTCAACAAACCATTTCTGTATGGACCTAGGTCCAGGGGCATTGTCATGCTGAAACACAAAGGGCCTTCCCCAAATTGTTGCCACAAAGTTGGAAGCACAGAATGGTCTAGAATGTCATTGTATGCTGTAGCGTTTACACCACTCCAGCCTACGCTTGGCACTCCAGCAATGATAAAGTACTTTACGATAACGCGAAAATTAAATTAACTATTTGGTATCATTTGTATTATGGAAGATTGAATAAGTTTGCTTCAAACGGTTTGCTTGGAATGATTTGTAGCCATCGTCTCGACTATCTGTGCATGAGAGTCCATTCAACTAAGTTTCCCTACCTGAAAAAACGCCATTCCGTAAAGTGAATTCGCGCACGCAAATTCAAGAAGAAACTGAAGAGCAGATGGCCTGACGTTTTGCGACTGTCGGATCACTTGACCGCAGTCAACAGTGGGCTCGGAATCGCCTCGAGTTTAGTACGATGGAATTGCAGTATTGAATGAAGACAAGCCCATTCCGTGAGACATTTAAGTTGTGATTTTGCGTGCAAATCCATTGTTAAAGTGTTGTTGTTGGCCAGCTTGTTGATAGTATTCACATCTTACAGTGTAGCTTTATCAATTCCTACATTAAAAACGGCATATAAGCTCAGAACTAGAGTAGAATGCCGTTTAAAACCACGCATCATTAAAACAACTATTTTCAAGACAGGACTTACTGGTGTTACTCAGATCTTCTGTCTCCTCTTCTTCCCTCTCCTCCTCCTTCAAAATGACAGTTATCTCTCCTTCATTCACTCCAAAAAAAGTATAATCGTTTTCTTCCTCTTCTTTCTCTGTAACAGCCTCACCCTCTACTTCTTCATTTACTGTGACATCCTCCTCTTCATTCTCCTCTTTCACGACAACGTTCAGCCAAATACCTTCTTTCTCCTTCCAGCAGACCTCTTTTTTAGCATGAGGGCAGTAGCTTGGTGAGCTCATGGTCAGGGATGTTAGCCAGCTAACCTAGCTAGTTAGCGACTAGCCTAGTGACAGGCTCATTTATCAAGCCTGCTACTGTTACCTGACTAAACGGAAATATCACATTAAATGGGAAACTAGTTAAAACACAGAATTATGTTCCAAATACAGAGGCAAATATACACCGAAGCAGTCTGAACAGCTTGAATGTTTCGGCTAGAAAGCTACCGAGGTGGCTGACTAGATGTTGTTGAAGAAGCGTCCCGTCCACTACATTATACGTCACGCTGAAAGCATCGCCTGAAAAACACATATCGCCATCTGTTGACTGGAGTGGTTAACGCAGATAAATGTTTCTTTTATTTCCAGACAAAAATTGCATTTTTACATTTCTTTCATTAAATAATAATAAAATAGTAAGACAACTGCAGATTTGTAATAAGTATGAATTTAAAACCTACTTCTACATTCTACCAACTCAACAGATGTTTCTACTACAGTGACTATTAACCAATGAGGTGGGTCTTCACACATTCTACCAACACAACAGATGTTTCTACTACAGTGAATATTAACCAATGAGGAGGGTCTTTACACATTCTACCAACACAACAGATGTTTCTACTACAGTGAATATTAACCAATGAGGTGGGTATTTACACATTCTACCAACACAACAGATGTTTCTACTTCGAACACTTTCAGGTTAATTGAAGTTAAATTCCCAAATAGCCTATACAGGTTTGGTACATTATCAGGTTTTGGAGCATTGAAAGATGATGCACAACAACGGTTTCTTCCACAAAACCACAACTTCAATAACCACCGCGGTCGAAATAACTGTAAAGTAAGTCGCCATCGAAATGACTACCGCTACAATTGACCAATCAACCATGACTTGAGCCTGTCGCCTGCAGTCCGTGGAGAAAAGTAGCTTTTTTTTCTGGTAAAGTTACACTGGGTACATGGGCCACATCAATAATTACCGTCCGGCACATTGTCTAGGAAAGTACTACGTGGCACTGGTGGAAGATCAGACCTCACCACCATGTGACTCATGTTGGGGGCGTGTCTGAAGACCACCCGTCGGGGTTCTTTAAACGTCTTCTCCAGTTGTGGATCAATGATCAAGACGTGCCAGTGTTTTAATGATGTGGTCCAACTGTTTACCAAGTGGGGAGAACTGAAGGAAGCATTGAACGTGTTGGTCTGGAGGGAGGGGAGGTTTGGGGAGTACTGAAGGAAGCATTGAACGTGTTGGTCTGGAGGGAGGGGAGGTTTGGGGAGTACTGAAGGAAGCATTGAACATGTTGGTCTGGAGGGAGGGGAGGTTTGGGGAGTACTGAAGGAAGCATTGTCGAGATCTGAAACGCTCATCCAGACAGTCCTCTGGTTAACCCCGCTGTCTGAAACACTCATCCAGACAGTCCTCTGGGTAACCCCGCTGTCTGAAACACTTATCCAGACAGTCCTCTGGGTAACCCGCTGTCTGAAACACCCATCCAGACAGTCCTCTGGGTAACCCCACTGTCTGAAACACTCATCCAGACAGTCCTCTGGGTAACGCCGCTGTCTGAAACACTCATCCAGACAGTCCTCTGGGTAACCCCGCTGTCTGAAACACTCATCCAGACAGTCCTCTGGGTAACCTCGCTGTCTGAAACGCTCATCCAAACAGTCCTCTGGGTAACCCCGCTGTCTGAAACACTCATCCAGACAGTCCTCTGGGTAACCCCGCTGTCTGAAACACTCATCCAGACAGTCCTCTGGGTAACCCCGCTGTCTGAAACACTCATCCAGACAGTCCTCTGGGTTACCCCGCTGTCTGAAACGCTCATCCAGACAGTCCTCTGGGTAACCCCGCTGTCTGAAACACTCATCCAGACAGTCCTCTGGGTAACCCCGCTGTCTGAAACGCTCATCCAGACAGTCCTCTGGGTTACCCCGCTGTCTGAAACGCTCATCCAGACAGTCCTCTGGGTAACCCCGCTGTCTGAAACACTCATCCGGACAGTCCTCTGGGTAACCCCGCTGTCTGAAACACTCATCAGGACAGTCCTCTGGGTAACCCCGCTGTCTGAAACACTCATCCGGACAGTCCTCTGGGTAACCCCGCTGTCTGAAACACTCATCCGGACAGTCCTCTGGGTAACCCCGCTGTCTGAAACACTCATCCGGACAGTCCTCTGGGTAACCCCGCTGTCTGAAACACTCATCCGGACAGTCCTCTGGGTAACCCCGCTGTCTGAAACACTCATCAGGTCAGTCCTCTGGGTAACCCCGCTGTCTGAAACACTCATCCAGACAGTCCTCTGGGTTACCCCGCTGTCTGAAACGCTCATCCAGACAGTCCTCTGGGTAACCCCGCTGTCTGAAACACTCATCCGGACAGTCCTCTGGGTAACCCCGCTTTCTGAAACACTCATCAGGACAGTCCTCTGGGTAACCCCGCTGTCTGAAACACTCATCCGGACAGTCCTCTGGGTAACCCCGCTGTCTGAAACACTAATCCAGACAGTCCTCTGGGTAACCCCGCTGTCTGAAACACTCATCCAGACAGTCCTCTGGGTAACCCCGCTGTCTGAAACACTCATCCAGACAGTCCTCCGGGTAACCCCGCTGTCTGAAACACTCATCCAGACAGTCAGTTTGTTTGTCATAGTCACTCTGTGTACCACAAAACCTGCGTATGCGACAGTATTGGCTGATGGAGAGGTTATTTTCTAGAGGTGTAGGGTGGAAGCTAACAGGGAATTCCTGTCCGTTGGCTTCCTGTATATGTCTGTGCTAAAGCCACCCCTCCCTCTTAATCAAAGTGTCCAGATAACTTGTTTCATGCGCATCAAAGGTGAGGGTGAATTTCAGATGACAGAAGTCACATTTAGGTGCCAGGTGTAACTGAGGCCATAGATGCTCCATATCCATTACTTTGAGTGTTTTATATAATATGACTAAATATGTTTCTGTGTTGCAGGGGCAGTCAAGAAATGGAACGGCAAGGCCACAGAACATGATATAAGAGGAGCTGTGGGAGACCACCTCAAGCCCCTGGTAGAGCCGGGGGTGGTGTTTACCACTCCACCACGCCTTCAGCAGGCTGGAAAAGTCAGATTGATACTGTTTTTCATACTAAGTTGGACTAAGATCTGTGTTGCTTTGCACATATTTCTTCATTGGGTTACAATATGTTCAAATCAAGCTTTATTTATACAGCACATTTCAGACATTGACACAACACAATGGCTTCACAGGAAAATACAAAGAAAAAACAAATGAAACAAAAACAGAAATATTTACCACAACAGGATAAAAAAACGGAATAATAACAACTGAAAGATTAATGAGCATTGTAAGGAAATATCATTGATTAAAATATTAAGAATTGGATGCAATATCCAACCCAAAATATAAGCTTGTTTTAGTCCATTGTTTGTTGTTACGTTCCCCAGCAAGAAAACCAGAAATGCCTCTTAAATAGAAGAGGGAACTAACAAAGAGTCACTGACAACAACCACAACTAAACAGGTGGGGTTTTAGGAGTGGTTCTGAAAGACACTATGGGGGTGTCCACTGAAAGTTGACTAGTAACAACAACTGGGACCTAAAAGACAGCCACTAACTCTGCCCAAGAAGAGACAAAGAAAAGAAAAACCCACACCAAGCTTAAAGACAGGACGCAAACCAAAAAGGTAGCGTAACTAAAGTTGTTGACCCTCCACGTCTTTGAAGACAACTGGCGTACTGGGCCAGACACTCTTAAATAGCACCTGGACCAGCTCAGGTGAAACACCTTCCCACTAACGAGATGGACAAGCCAGCACAGGTGGAACACAAACTGACTAACGAGGTGACACCAATCAGTGTGTCCTACGTGCTAACGAGCTAGACGTGCTAACAAGCTAGACCTGCTAACGAGCTAGACCTGCTAACGAGCTAGACCTGCTAACGAGCTAGACGTGTTAACGAGCTAGACCTGCTAACGAGCTAGACCTGCTAACGAGCTAGACCTGCTAACGAGCTAGACCTGCTAACGGGCTAGACCTGCTAACGAGCGAGCTAGACGTGCTAACGAGCGAGCTAGACGTGCTAACGAGCGAGCTAGACGTGCTAACGAGCGAGCTAGACGTGCTAACGAGCTAACGTGCTAAAGTCCAACCTCAAAACATAAATGGAAAAACCAAAGCCTGTAACACCTTCCCCCTTAAGACAACAAATACGTCCTATATTTTTGTTGGACAAGTTTGCTCACCACCAACAGAAAACAACTTCCATTTCACATTATAATCAACTACAATGCTTCACCAATATAAACATGGTGTCTACTGGCTGTCAACAATTAAAAACAAGAAAACACACGTATTTTTACATATATATATTTCTACAATGTTTTCTTTTTTAAACTCACTAGCTTCTAGAACTCTCGTCTTCCTAAAACTCACTAGCTTCTAGAACTCTCGTCTTCCTAAAACTCACTAGCTTCTAGAACTATCGTCTTCCTAAAACTCACTTGCTTCTAGAACTATCTTCTTCCTAAAACTCACTTGCTTCTAGATCTCTCGTCTTCCTAAAACTCATTAGCTTCTAGAACTATCGTCTTCCTAAAACTCACTTGCTTCTAGAACTATCGTCTTCCTAAAACTCACTTGCTTCTAGAACTATCGTCTTCCTAAAACTCACTTGCTTCTAGAACTATCGTCTTCCTAAAACTCACTTGCTTCTAGAACTCTCGTCTTCCTAAAACTCACTTGCTTCTAGAACTATCGTCTTCCTAAAACTCACTTGCTTCTAGAACTCTCGTCTTCCTAAAACTCACTTGCTTCTAGAACTATCGTCTTCCTAAAACTCACTTGCTTCTAGAACTATCGTCTTCCTAAAACTCACTTGCTTCTAGAACTCTCGTCCCCTTGGAACGAGCCCAAACAAAACTCATCTCCAATACAGAAAAACGTGCAGTCAAAATAAAGTGGGATCCATGGCAACGCACTGGCGAAACGCAAAACATTTTTGACTGCCCACCATTGAGGATTTAAGCAACCAAGTTGTCCTTACCACGGTCTGATTTCAAGAGGAAACTCCTGCAACATCCATTGTAACTTTCCACCTCACTGCGGAGCTTCTCTCTCTTTTCAGGGTTCACTAGATAGGAATGTTGTTGGATCTGGGCCCAGTCCCCAATGTCATGCTCTAGTACATTTGGGTTGGCACTTCTGAGAGTGAACCCTGGTATTCTAATAGCAGGGCAACAATGTCAATATAATTGTACCGAAAAATGGTCAGCTGGTTGCATAAATAATTATGATTACTAAATGTTACATAATATGAAATATGAAAATCAAATGTGCACCCCTTTGTTAATATGTATTGTCAATAATTGACTGAATGGTAAGGCATGGAATAATATGAAGGAAAATGGAAACCGCACACTGATCTTGACTTAATAAGCTTAAAGATCAGTGATACTATCAAGAGAAGTGTGCGGTTTCCTTTCTCCTTCATCTTGTTCAACTGTTGCCATGCACCTGCAAAAAAAGATTGCTCAGATGTGCGAGTGCCTTTTGAAATTTGAAGGCATAGAATAATAAAACATGTATATACACACAAACATCTGTCATAATCATATTACATGTATGTTTTTAAACACCTTATAAACTGCACCAGCAACAACAACGCTGCTGTTTAGTAGCAATACATTACTGATATCCATTAGGGGGGAAATCAGGTTGTACTTGCTGTTGAAACTAACACAACTAAAACAACACATGGAAATGGGAGATATATTTTACCTCACTGGTTAGAGGACAACCTGCAGAAGACAGTCAGCTACATTTTGGAGTGATGCATTTAAATTTAGAGGTTGCTAAACAAAGGAACGCAACACTTATTTGTCATCACTCATCGATATCAGGTTGAAATCAATTGCGTGAGAGTGGGGAGATGAGGTTGCACATCCTGTTAAAACTAACAGCTCAAAAACCACATGGAATCTGGGAATAATGTGTACATCACTGGTTAGAGGACAACTTGTAGAAAACATCTAGCTACATTTTGATTCAAGTGGGTCACCAACGTTGTAAGTGTAACACAGCTCTTTTTTTGTTAGTCACTTTCTGTTAAATCATATAAATAGTACTCTATCAATTCAGAGCCTGGATTTTTCCCCTGATGAGGCTAATATCCATATCATGCTGAAATCAATTGAACAGGGGGCAAACGATTAGTGTTCACATTGTGACATCACTAAAATACTCCTACTACAATGTTAAAACATTCTACATTGTGACATCATTAAAATACTCCTACTACAATGTTAAAACATTCTACATTTTGACATCATTAAAATACTCTTACTACAATGTTAAAACATTCTACATTGTGAGATCATTAAAATATTCCTACTACAATGTTAAAACAATCTACATGGTGACATTTCATTGATATCATGAAATAACTCCTTCATGTATGTATTTTCTGATGTTTGATCAGAGATCTTTTATTAGAGTATCTCTTCCCACATTGATCACAGCTATAAGATTTATCTCCTGTGTGTGTTCTCTGGTGGTATATCAGGCTGAATGACTGAGTAAAACTCTTCCCACTTTGATCACAGCTATAAGGATTCTCTCCTGTGTGTGTTCTCTGGTGGTATATCAGGCTGAATGACTGAGTAAAACTCTTCCCACTTTGATCACAGCTATAAGATTTCTCTCCTGTGTGTATTCTCTGGTGTGAAATCAGCTGGCTGGATGTAGTAAAACTCTTCCCACATTGATCACAGCTATAAGATTTCTCTCCTGTGTGTGTTCTCTGGTGGTATATCAGGCTGAATGACTGAGTAAAACTCTTCCCACATTGATCCCAGCTATAAGGTTTCTCTCCTGTGTGTATTCTCTGGTGTGAAGTCAGCTGGCTGGATGTGGTAAAACTCTTCCCACATTGAACACAGCCATAAGGTTTAACAGGTTTAAGGTTTAACAAAGCTTTTGTTTACAAAAGCTTTGTTAAATCAGCACAACAGTTTTCAGCTGTGCTAACATAATTGCAAAAGGGTTTTCTAATGATCAATTAGCCTTTTAAAATGATAAACTTGGATTAGCTAACACAACGTGCCATTGGAACACAGGAGTGATGGTTGCTGATAATGGGCCTCTGTACGTCTATGTAGATATTCCATTAAAAAAAAATGTGCCGTTTCCAGCTACAATAGTCATTTACAACATTAACAATGTCTACACTGTATTTATGATCAATTTGATGTTATTTTAATGGACGAAAAATGTGATTTTCTTTAAAAAACAAGGACATTTCTAAGTGACCACAAACTTTTGAATGGTAGTGTACATCTACATGATGTATTGTTACACCATGTAGGAGCAGTATAGACCTGGTCTGTTCATTATATACATCTACATGATGTATTGTTACACCATGTAGGAGCAGTTTTTACTCACCAGCGTAACAATACAGTGTGGTTAAAGACTTATAGTAACCTAGTTGTGTTCACGATCTGGTTACCTATAAGTACAAACAGTTGTTTTTGCGTTATTACATATGTTTTCATTTATTTTGGGATATCTTCTAAACTACCCCTATCTTCTGTCTGCCTCCCTGTGGCTAAGTTGGTAGAGCATGGTGTTTGCAATGCCAGGGTTGTGGGTTTGATTCCCATGGGGGGCCAGTATGGGAGAAAAAAATGTATGAAATGAATTGAAATGTATGCATTCACTACTGTAAGTTGCTCTGGATAAGAGCATCTGCTAAATGACTAAAATGTAAAAAAAAAAAAGACCCACAATGCAGTATTTCTCAGCGTCATATGGAGGATCTGTGCTATTGAGTTTCTATGCTAGCTCAAGCTTGCTAACGTTAGCCACACCTCATGCTTTTCATGCACTGTGTGGTTGTGTTATCTAGAGGGAACCCATTAGCACGTTAGGCTCTGGTGCCTTCTTACCGTGGCTTCAAAACAAAAGAGAAAATCATACCTGCTTGCTCCTTTAAAAAAACAAAACTTTTAGGTAGGTACTTTACATTTGATACTGACAGCTACGAGTCATGCGTCAAAATCGCTAAGCAATATACTTCAAAGCAGTGTGGCGATGCCTTTATCACTTTATCAGCAGCACGTGATCAATGATGTTTGAAGCTTCATTTCATTGAACAACCTGCAGACTAACTGATGTACAAATCACCTTGCATCATAAATAACTACTCATTGTTATTCATAAATCAGTCAGCCAGTCACCATTTACCCACAATGCAGCATGGACTTGATGCTCACGAACATGGCCAGTGGTTTAGTAGAAGACATAAAAGCTACGCTGCGCATTTGCTACGGTGTGGCACATCGTCTATAATAATTTTATATTAATTTGGCTGTTCTAAATTCTGTGTTTCTCAAAGCTTTGAGTAATAAAACTATTTCTGACACTATTGGTTGAAAGCGGCAATGCTTCAGGGAGATGTTCCCCATCACTACTTTTCAGCATTCTCTGTGAAGTACACTACGGGAGTTTTGTTTGTTTTTCCACCTTGGCTTACTGCTAGCTGACTGACATCTGGAATCTATCTATTTTGGATGTTGGGGATTTTCCATGACATCATTATGTGTTTCTCTGCTCTTTTGATCTGCATGTTTTAGTTGGGTTTTGTTAGTTGGGTTCTAACTGGTCTCCAGTAGTTGGGCTCCAGCTCACTGACCATAGCTAGTTGGCTAAATAACTAATGTTAGCGGGCTGGCTAAGAGAACTGCATACAGCTAACATTCTTTGATATTTGGTTCGATGGCGTTATGTATTTCCAAAACTGTGGTTTACTTTATTCACTCAAGTCATGAGTGGAAACGGTTGGTTTAATTTGAAGTTCTACATTTGAAGTTATTTCTGTTGTAGTTTACATCATAGGGAATAGGCTGGTCCTCCATATTACTTCACACCTGACTTTGGCATTCTTCTGAATTCTGATTGGTTTTATATAATAACTCCAAAAATAGAACAGTGTGAGGGGTAACTTTGCATTGGGACTTAAAAAATATTTTTCATTTGATATTTTATAAACAATACAAAATATACAAATAACAACATCATATAAATATTAACTACATCACATCTGCCCAGTCCCACTAGAACACACCCCCATCTCCGTTAATTACATCACACCTGCCCAGACCCACTAGAACACACCCCCATCTCCACCACATTGCCTCAAACTCAAGCACTTTACATTTTTAGATAATAAAGCATTTGACCTTTCCATTGCGTTAATAACAGAGGATTGGTTGACTTCCAGTTTTCACTATTTAAGATGATTAACGAGAAAAGTATTGTCCAACTCTGGGGTATCTCACTGCTCCCTCAAATGCCATGTTTTGAAATATACAGACAGACAGATTAAAAGTACATTTACATTGTAATACTTCTTACAGCCAACTTTCTAACTCCGCCCATAACTTTATGACATCATAACATTCCCAGAAGGCATGGATTATTGAGTCATTGTTAGTTTTACACTGAAGACATGACTCTGCCGTTATGCTGTTGAATTTGTGAATTTTGTCACTTGTATAATAAGGGACAATCATTTGTCTCAACATCACAGGCCACAGACTTTGATAAAGACTTCCAAAAGTTTTTCTGCAGTTTGAGATCGACTGAGTTTTTTAATGGGGTTTCTCCCTGTGCACCTGCCAATGTAAATCCGTTGAACAAGACGCGTTACCAGACAGGACATATTGCTAATGCTCTTCCCATTGATAACCCGAATGACAATTAACCTCTTATGGCTAGGGGGCAGTATTTTCACGGCTGGATAAAAAACGTACCCGATTTAATCTGATTATTAGTCCTGCCCAGAAACTAGAATATGCATATAATTATTAGCTTTGGATAGAAAACACCCCAAAGTTTCTAAATCTGTTTGAATGGTGTCTGTGAGTATAACAGAACTCATTTGGCAGGCCAAAACGTGAGAAGATTCTGTACAGGAAGTACCCTGTCTGACCATTTCTTGCCCTTCTTTGTCATCTCTATTCATTGCAAAGGATCTCTGCTGTTACGTGACACTTCCTACGGCTCCAATGGGCTCTCAGAGCCCGGGAAGAACCTGAATGACGTAATTCAAAGCCCTCCCTGAAACACACGAGCGCTTTTGCTAAGTGGTCTATCAGCAGACAAAAAGCTTAGGCGCGTGCACTGGCCGCCCCCGCCTTTCTGTTTTTCCCTCTTTTTACCGAAACGCAGATTCCAGGTCGGAATATTATCGCTTTGTTACGAGATAAATTGCATAAAAATGGATTTTAAACAGCGGTTGACATGCTTCGAAGTATGGTAATGGAATATTTAGAATTTTTTTGTCACGAAATGCGCCATGCGCACGACCCTGATTTACCATTGGGATAGTGTCTAGAACGCACGAACAAAACGCCGCTGTTTGGATATAACGATGGATTATTTGGGACCAAACCTACATTTGTTATTGAAGTAGAAGTCCTGGGAGTGCATTCTGACGAAGAACAGGAAAGGTAAGACCATTTTTCTTATAGTAAATCTGATTTTGGTGAAGGCTAAACTTGCCGGGTGTCTAAATAGCTAGCCCGTGATGGCTGGGCTATGTACTTAGAATATTGCAAAATGTGCTTCATCCGAAAAGCTATTTTAAAATCGGACATATCGAGTGCATAGAGGAGTTCTGTATCTATAATTCTTAAAATAATTGTTATGCTTTTTGTGAACGTTTATCGTGAGTAATTTAGTAAATTGTTAGTAAATTCCACCGGAAGTTTGCTAGTTCTGAACTAGTATGCTAGTTCTGAACGTCACATGCTAATGTAAAAAAGCTGTTTTTTGATATAAATATGACCTTGATTGAACAAAACATGCATGTATTGTATAACATAATGTCCTAGGTGTGTCATCTGATGAAGATCATCAAAGGTTAGTGCTGCATTTAGCTGTCTTCTGGGTTTTTGTGACATTATATGCTAGCTTGAAAAATGGGTGTCTGATTATTTCTGGCTGGGTACTCTGCTGACATAATCTAATGTTTTGCATTCGCTGTAAACCCTTTTTGAAATCGGACAGTGTGGTTAGATTAACGAGAGTCTTGTCTTTAAATAGCTGTAAAATAGTCATATGTTTGAAAAATGGAAGTTTTCGGATTTTAGAGGAATTTGTATTTCGCGCCACGCCCATCATTGGATATTGGAGCAGATGTAAGAGGTTAACTTGTGGGTGGTGGTCGTGATGACGGCCTAATCGATAACATTGTCCATCGGGATTCCCCCCAAAAAAGAAGAGGCCTCTGGATTGATCACTGGAGTCAGATGTGAAGGAGGAGGTTGATGGCCACATCAGTGAATGGTACTTTTTGGAGAAATGTTCCTCTGGTCTGATGAAACAAAAATAGAACTGTTTGGCCATAATGACCATCGTTATGTTTGGAGAAAAAAGGGGGAGGCTTGCAAGCCAAAGAACACCATCCCAACTGTGAAGCACAGCGGTGGCAGCATCATGTTGTGGGGGTGCTTTGCTGCAGGAGGGACTGGTGCACTTCACAAAATAGATGGCATCATGAGGCAGGAAAATTTTGTTGCTATATTGAAGCAACATCTCAAGACATCAATCAGGAAGTTAAAGCTTGGTCGCAAATGGGTCTTCCAAATGGACAATGACCCCAAGCATACTTCCAAAGTTGTGGCAAAATGGCTTAAGGACAACAAAGTCAAGGTATTGGAGTGGCCATCGCAAAGCCCTGACCTCAATCCTATAGAAAATGTGTGGGCAGAACTGAAAAAGCGTGTGCGAGCATGGAGGCCTACAAACCTGACTCAGTTACACCAGCTCTGTCAGGAGGAATGAGCCAAAATTCACCAATTTTATTGTGGGAAGCTTGTGGAAGGCTAACCGAAACGTTTGACCCAAGTTAAACAATTTAATGGCAATGCTACCAAATACTAATTGAGTGTATGTAAACCTCTGACCCACTGGGAATTTGATGAAAGAAATAAAAGCTGAAATAAATCATTCTCTACTATTATTCTGACATTCACATTCTTAAAATAAAGTGGTGATCATAACTGACCTAAGACAGGGAATTTTTACTAGGATTAAATGTCAGGAATTGTGATAAACTGAGATTAAATGTATTTGGCTAAGGTGTATGTAAACTTTCGACTTCAACTGTAGGTACCTTTACTGTGTTAAAAACAGAGGCAGTTGTGGGACTGATGTGTGATGTTAAAGGGGAAATCTGAAATTGATTTTTTTACTCCAATGTTTAGAAACAATGTAAATCAACACTGTATAGCCTCAACATGGTTAAAACTATAATGTTGATATCATGGATGGTCAGTCCTTGCATCCGTAGGTCTGTCTATGAATTTGAGAGTAATTACATTTCTCCAGACCCGTCCATCCTCTTATTACCAAAACAATGGTGGAATGACATCTTTGTTATTGTTTCAACTGCAGAAAGTTTGTTTGATTGTTGTGTGGCTTTTTTAAAGGGGCAACCTAGGTTTTAAACAGAAACAAAATGGCAGCCCAGAGAGCTGAGCTGTGTTGGAATAATCATACTAACCGTACTATTTGTGACGTACATTGAGTTTGTAGTATGCTTATTAGTCATAGTATGATATAGTTGGTTTAGCCAAAAGTTCCCTGGTATGCAAGCATTTCTAAACTTTATTCACTTTTTTTGGGGTATTGTGATGTCATTATGGGGTATTGTGATGTCATTATGGGGTATTGTGATGTCATTATGGGGTATTGTCTGAAGATTGATAATAAATAAAAAAATGTCATCCATTTTGGAATAAGGCTGTAACGTAACAAAATGTGTAAAAAGGGAAGGGATCTGAATGCACTGTATGTTCTAGGGCTGTCCCAGATAAAAAAAAAAATAGTATTTTCTTTCTACCAATTGATTGGTTGAAATTTTATGACGTGTAGTTTTTCATATAGACACACCCTATGTGTTTAATAAAATCAACTGTATGTTGGGAACTTGAACTGAACTGATGCTTCAAGCATGCGTTTCATTAAATAATTAAGACACAAATGACTTGACGAAGCCAGAGGTCAATATAACCAGAAGAAAATAACCAATTCCCGACCTTCGTAAATTTTGACGTTATGCTCCTGAAGTTTCCGGTAAATCGGCAAACTTTTTCCATTTCCACTTGGAGTGCCAATTTATCTTACCATTTCTACCGATCTGCCAGTTACGAACGAGTTACAACACCTGTTTGGCCCTGCCACTTCCTGGGTCGGTGAAGAGCGGTATTAAATTGAAGGAATAAATCCAAGTCTCACGCTCATCACCTGTGGAAGGCGGGGCTTCCAGCGAGTCGTGGATTTAATAGTATGTTGTACCTAGTTTCCCTCTTTCAGGGAACAGTAGTTATAGTCATAACATGTGGATTTAATAGTATGTTGTACCTAGTTTCCCTCCTTCAGGGAACAGTAGTTATAGTCATAACATGTGGATTTAATAGTATGTTGTACCTAGTTTCCCTCCTTCAGGAAACAGTAGTTATAGTCATAACGTTATGATGAACTTCAACTTAAATACTGGATCTTGCTGTCGGACAGTTTTTTTTGTATTCAGATCTCTGAAATGCTCTCTAACTACGTAACATTTAGTGTCTTATGTTACGCTGGGAAAACAGTTTTAATGGGCACATAAATGCTAAATCATTTCAGAGTTTGCTAAATCCAATGGTTGTAACAGAGTCACCTTAAGTTGATTCACAACACCCAAATGGATACTGTCATTAACGCAGTTCTTCAATAATTACACATAATACTTAATACAGTAGCTGTTTAGTTAGTCACATGTTCAACTATCATCAGCTGATCCAGGAAATCATTTTCTGAATGTCACGTTCGTCGTTCAAGGAAGTCCAAGGCGCAGCGTGTGTATCGTTCCACATTTTATTTAAACTGTGAAACTATGCAAGACATACAAATAAACTACTAAACAAAATAACAAACCGTGACAAAGAGGTGCAACATGCACTACCTCAAAATAATCTCCCACAAACCCAGGTGGAAAAAACAACTACTAAATATGATCCCCAATTAGAGACAATGATAACCAACTGCCTCTAATTGGAGTTCATCACCACAAAAAACAACATAGAAAAACAGAAACTAGAACCACACAACATAGAAAATATAAACTAGACAAAACGCCCTGTCACACCCTGACCTACTCTACCATAGAAATAAAAGCTTTCTATGGTCAGGACGTGACACTGAATGCCAGTCAAATGTGCTTCTTCATTCATTACACCGGTAAAGACAATAATGCCGTGCTCCACGTTGGGTCCAATATCCCAAACAAATTGATGTTTATAATGTGATATTGTCTGCTTGATTTACAGTAGCGTCTCATTATTCTGTTTGGACACGGAGATACTTAGCTCATAATGTGTAGAGATCTGTTCCTTAATGGATAGGCTATTGTACAACACACAGAGCTATTTTCCTTCATTCAGGACATTTAGAATGACAACACATTACAGAGTAGCCTAGTGGGATTATTCACAAAATTATTTGGTGATCAGGTTATGAAATGTCATGACAGACATTTTAGTTTCCAAGTTATGGGTCCTCCAGTAGGTCTATGTTATTGTTAGGTGAGATTATAGACCATTTTGGCATACACTTAGTGGACAAACCCTCATTGTCAGGCTGATGGAAAACTAACCAAAGAGCATTTTACTGGTTCAAGTCATTTTTAAATATAAAGTAGTACATTTTCGACAATAACATAAACATTATATTAATCAGGACATTCAAACGAGTCTTACAATTATAATCTAAAGTAGTGTGAAATGCACTCATAAGCAACATGGAAATGGAGGCTATATTTGCTGTCAGCCTATGAGAACTCCCCTGAGTTTTCCCCCACGGTGGTGAATTAGTGAATAGACACAGAGCTTAATGTGAGTTTCCTTGAGTAGCACTCCTGATCTTGCACTGATAGTGTGTTGTAATATTCAGAATACATTGTGGAAAAACTCAAATCTTTGCTCACCATTTTTGCTCCAGGCAGATATACAACTTCCATAATTAGTGGTTTCCTCATTAGCAGGGAGGAGTTTCTGCAACCAAATTGCGTGTGCATCGCCCTTGTCGCAATTTTAGCAAACACAGGAAGGGGCCTATATTGGAGACCAAAAGTCATCTGGCACAGTGCTTAGGATTTCAACAACTTTTACTTTTTTCTAGCCTAAAATCATTGATGTTACTACTAATGTGAAAACAAGACTAAATATGACTATTGTTGATCACTTGACTGTCTTAAGATAATTGTCAAGTAATTTTAACATTCATTACAGACGTCAATTGTTGTACAACATCATGGCTATGCTGTTAGCATCACCTTTTACAGTGGATTTCTGCTGTTGTGGGCCTTTAACCATCTGTCTGACTTGTTGTTCACACAGGAGAGAGACGTGACTATCGTGGATCCTCTGGGGAGCCTCAACATCATGATGCTAACGAGGCAGAGAAGAGTCTCTCCAGATCAGAACACCTCAAGAAACACCAGCGGAGACCTACAGGGAAGAAATCTCATTGCTGCTCTGACTGTGGGAAACGTTGCAAATCTTCATCAGAACTTAAAATACACCAGCGAGTACACACAGGAGAGAAATCTCACCACTGGTTTGAGTGTGGGAGGAGTTACTTAAGATCAGAATCCCTAAAAGTACACATGAGAATTCACACTGGAGAGAAATCTTATAGCTGTGATCAATGTGGGAAGAGTTTTACTACATCTAGCCATCGGTTTGTACACCAGAGAACACACACAGGAGAGAAATCTTATAGCTGTAATCAATGTGGGAAGAGTTTTACTCAGTCAAGCAGCCTGGTATTACACCAGAGAACACACAGGAGAGAAACCTTATAGCTGTGATCAATGTGGGAAGAGTTTTACTACATCTAGCTATCTGTCTATACACCAGAGAACACACACAGGAGAGAAGCCTCATAGCTGTGATCAATGTGACAAGAGATACTCTGATAAAAGATCTCTGATCAAACATCAGAAAATACATATATGAAGGTTTTTTTTCATGATATCAATGAAATGATGTCACAATGTAGAATGTTTTAACATTGTAGTAGGAGTATTTTAATGATGTCACAATGTAGAATCTTTTAACATTGTAGTAGGAGTATTTTAATGATGTCACAATGTAGAATGTTTTAACATTGTAGTAGGAGTATTTTAATGATGTCACAATGTAGAATGTTTTAACATTGTAGTAGGAGTATTTTAATGATGCCACAATGTAGAATGTTTTAACATTGTAGTAGGAGTATTTTAATGATGTCACAATGTAGAATGTTTTAACATTGTAGTAGGAGTATTTTAATGATGTCACAATGTAGAATGTTTTAACATTGTAGTAGGAGTATTTTAATGTAGAATGTCACAATGTAGAACACTAATCGTTTTCCCCCTGTTCTATGAGCCTCATCAGTGGAAAAATCTTTGTACTTTGCTCCGTTCATCTTTCCCTCGATCCTGACTAGTCTGCCAGTCCCTGCCACTGAAAAGCATCCCCACAGCATGATGCTGCAACCTTAATGCTTCACCGTAGGGATGGTGCCTGGTTTCTTCCAGGTCTGAGAGTCCTTTAGGTGCTTTTTGGCAAACTCCAAGCGGTCTGTCATGAGCCTTTTACTGAGGAGTTGCTTCCGTCTGGCCACTCTACCATAAAGGCCTGATTGTTGGAGTGCTGCAGAGATGGTTGTCCTTCTGGAAGGTTCTCCCATCTACACAGAAGAACTCTGGAGCTTTGTCAGAGTGACCATCAGGTTCCTGGTCACCTCCCTGACAAAGGCCCTTCTCCCAAATGTATGTAGTTCTGTCCTTGAGCTGTTCTTGTCTATTGAGCTGTATTATGTCATGTTTTGTGTGGACCCCATGAAGAGTAGCTGCTGCTTTTGCAACAGCTAATGGTGATCCTAATAAAATACCAAAATTGCTCAGTTTGGCCGGGTGGCCAGCTCTAGGAAGAGTCTTGGTGCTTCCAAACTTTTAAATTTAAGAATGATGGACGTCACTGTGTTCTTGGGGACCTTCAATGATGCAGACATTTTTTTTGTACCTTTCCAATTCTTTCTTGGTACCTTTTCAATTCTTTCTAATTGTAGTTGTAAAGACTTAAATACAGACTCTTCTTCTTTCTAATTGTAGTTGTAAAGACTTAAATACAGACTCTTCTTCTTTCTAATTCTAGTTGTAACGACTTAAATACAGACTCTTCTTCTTCAGATAGATTCTCTTTCTTTAGAAAACTGTCAACCTTGCTCATCAACTCTTTTTCTCTAAGGGTCTTTAAATGTAGCCTACACCAGTGGTGTAGTGGAAGGTATACTCAGGTATACTCTGTTTAACCACTTGTTTTTCAGTGGGCATTGCGTATACTCACTTCTTAATCCCCACTGTTTGAATACGTATGTGTTGTTATTATTAGCCCCTCATCTGTGTGTGTGAGAGAGAGAGAGAGAGACACAGACAGACACAGAGAGAGACAAGAGTCCCCTAAGCAAGCTGGACCTGGGGCTCTGTTCACAAACAGACTCCACAGAGCCCCAGGACAGCAAACATATTAGACCCACCCAAACCATGAGAAAACAAAAAGATAATTACTTGACACATTGGAAAGAATTATCAAAAAAAGAGCAAACTAGAATGCTATTTGGCCCTAAACAGAGAGTACACATTGGCAGAACACCTGACCACTGTGACTGACCCAAACTTAAGGAAAGCTTTGACTATGTACAGACTCAGTGAGCATAGCCTTGCTATTGAGAAAGGCTGCCGTAGGCAGACCTCAAATCAAATTGTACTAGTTATGAGCCCCTAACCAACAATGCAGTTAAAAAAATATGGATAAGAATAAGAGATAAAAGTAACAAGTAATTAAAGAGCAGCAGTAAAATAACAATAGCAAGACTACATACAGGTGGGTACCTGGCTCTCAAGAGAAGACAGGCTATGTGCACACAGCCCACAAAATGAGGTGGAAACTGAGATGCACTTCCTAACCTCCTGCCAAATGTATGACCAGTTCATTCATACTGTATGTTGTAGCCTGTCCAAGAGGGGAATCACACAAGACTGATCTCAGTTAATTCATACTGTATGTTGTAGTCTGTCCAAGAGGGGAATCACACAAGACTGATCTCAGTTAATTCATACTGTATGTTGTAGTCTGTCCAAGAGGGGAATCACACAAGACTGATCTCAGTTAATTCATACTGTATGTTGTAGTCTGTCCAAGAGGGGAATCACACAAGACTGATCTCAGTTAATTCAGACTGTATGTTGTAGTCTGTCCAAGAGGAGAATCACACAAGACTGATCTCAGTTAATTCATACTGTATGTTGTAGTCTGTCCAAGAGGGGAATCACACAAGACTGATCTCAGTTAATTCATACTGTATGTTGTAGTCTGTCCAAGAGGGGAATCACACAAGACTGATCTCAGTTAATTCATACTGTATGTTGTAGTCTGTCCAAGAGGGGAATCACACAAGACTGATCTCAGTTAATTCATACTGTATGTTGTAGTCTGTCCAAGAGGGGAATCACACAAGACTGACAGCCTGTAATTTTATTAAAAGCATTCAGTTGATTACATAGCAGTTTAGAGAGCAACATCATAACAATAATCTACTTCATAATCAATATCATAATATTTATAATCAATAACATAATTATCTATATACTACTAACAACATCATAAATAATTACATCATAATCAATATCATAACATTTATAATCAATAATATCATGATCTATATACTACTAACAACATAACAATAATCTACATCATAATCAATATCATAAGATTTATAATCAATAACATCATTATCTATATACTACTAACAACATCATAACAATAATCTACATCATAATCAATATCATAACATTTATAATCAACAACATCATGAGAGGTAAACAACAACAAACCAAAATGACTTGAGAAAAAGATGACCCCTTTATTAAAAAATGTTTCAAAATACAAAGAATGAACAGATGATTATAATAATTCAAGGACTAATAATGGAAACACTTCAAGATAAAGAATCTAAGAGACACTAAATAAGATAAAGAATCTAAGAGACACTAAATAAGATAAAGAATCTAAGAGACACTAAATAAGATGAAGAATCTAAGAGACACTAAATAAGATAAAGACATGAAGACAAAAGCTAAAAGTAATACATTCTGGAACACAAAACAGACGTAATTGAGCTACTCTCTTAAAATAATTAAAACCCCATGTTACCAAAACCCCACGTTACCCAAAACCCCACGTTACCCAAAACCCCACCCATGTTACCCAAAACCCCACCCACGTTACCCAAAACCCCACGTTACCCAAAACCCCATGTTACCAAAACCCCATGTTACCAGAACCCCATGTTATCCAAAACCCCAAGTTACCCAGAACCCCATGTTATCCAAAACCCCATGTTACCAAAACCCCATGTTACCAAAACCCCATGTTACCAAAACCCCATGTTACCAGAACCCCATGTTACCCAGAACCCCATGTTACCCAGAACCCCATGTTACCCAGAACCCCATGTTACCCAAAACCCCATGTTACCCAAACCTGTAAGGCGTGGGTGTTTGTTGACGAGGAATCAAGTGCAGGAAAACAGCGATTCAGGGTATTGGCTTTAATAGACAACAGACCAAACGACAGCCAACCCAAACAGCGCACAGAGCGCACTACAAAGCAAAGTGCCCCAAACACACGGGACAACACACAGCTTGCGCAAACATACGCACCACTGAAAAATGTGCAACAAACAGCGTGTAACCACGCACAGCATACAATGGAAAAATAATCCCGCACAAAGAGCAGGCGGGCCTGCTGGCTAATAAAGCTCGCTAATTAGCCCAACTAAGAACAGGTGCACCTAATAATGAAAAGGGGGGAAAACAAAAAGGGAATCAGTGGCAGGTAGTAGGCCGGTGACGACGACCGCCGAGCGCCACCCGAGCAGGAGGGGGAGCCACCTTCGGTAGGAGTCGTGACAAAACTCCATGTTAACCAAACTGTAACGGTTGTCGTAGGAGAGAGAGGACCAAGGCGCAGCGGGTTGCATGCTCATCATTATAATTTATTAAATAAACGTGAACACGGAAAACAAAGAACGACAAACTGACAGTTTTACAGGCTGAAATACTAGCAGTGCAAAATCAACTACCCACAAATCCCCAGGTGAAAACACGCAACTAATATATGACTCCCAATCAGGAACAACGACGTACAGCTGTTCCTGATCGGGAGCCACACAGACCACACAGAAATAAACAAACTAGAAAACCAACCTAGAATACAAAAGCCAGAACATACACCAAAACCCTGTAATACATAAATAAAACACCCCTCTACAATACTCATAACCCCCGAACCACATAAAACAAATACCCTCTGCCACGTCCTGACCAACCTACAAATACAAATAACCCCTATACTGGTCAGGATGTGACAGTACCCCCCCTAAAGGTGCAGACCCCGGATGCACCTCAAAAAAAATAAAAAATAAACCCCTAACTAAAGGGAGGGAAGGGAGGGTGGCTGCCGTCAACGATGGCACCTGTCCTACACCCCCCTCCCCAACCCACCTATACTGGAGGTGGCTTAGGTTCTGGCCTACTGTCCTCCAGACTGTAGGCAGAGTCTCTTGTCTCCGGACCGTAGGCAGAGTCACTCAGTTCCGGGTCGTAGGCAGACTCATTCAGTTCCGGGCTGTAAGCAGACTCACACAATTCAAAGTTATTGTAAACTTCATTCTGATCTGGACCGCAGGCAGACACACTCGGTTCAAGATCGCAGGCAGACTCACTCGGTTCCGGGCTGTAGGCAGACTCACTCGGTTCCGGACAGTGGACTGTCTCACCTGGTGCCGGACACTCTGGACGAGGCACTGTTGCTGGACACTCTGGACGAGGCACTGTTGCCGGACACTCTGGACGAGGCACTGTTGCCAGACACTCTGGACGAGGCACTGTTGCCGGACACTCTGGACGAGGCACTGTTGCCGGATACTCGGGCCTGGTCTGACGCACTGGAAGCCTGATGCGTGGTGCTGGTACTGGAGTTATCAGCCTGGAGACACGCACCTCATGGCTAGTGCGGGGAGCAAGAATCGGCCGAGTTGGAGTGGGCTGATGCACTGGAAGCCTGATGCGTGGTGCTGGAAGTGCCAGTTTGAGGACACGCACCTCCGGGCTAGTGCGGGGAGCGGGGACAGGCTGAGTTGGACTGGGCTGACTCACTGGAAACTTGATGCGTGGTGCTGGTACTGGACGTGCCAGCCTGGAGACACGCACCTCAAGGCTGGAGCGTGTAGCGGGAAACACTGGACCGTAGAGGCGCACTGGTGGTCTCGAGCGTAGGACTGGCATCACCCCTACTGGCTGGATGCCCACTTTCCCCTGGCACATGCGGGGCGCTGGTACAGGGCATACCGGCCTGAAAATACCCGGCCTCGCCACAGCACCCATCACCCCAAAGCACGGGACCTGTCCAGTCATATGTTGCCCAAAAAAGGTACGGGGATTTGGCCTGGGGCTCAATCCTCGCCCAGCCAAACTACCCGTGTGCCCCCCCCAAATTTTTTTTTATTGGGGCTGCCTCTTGGGCTCCCTTAACCTCTCTGGTCCAGTGGGATGCTTGCGTCCCACCCTAATCAACAGCCAGTGGAATCGCGTCGCGCTAAATGCAAAACCTCATAAATGCTATAACTTCAATTTCTCAAACATATGACTATTTTACACCGTTTCATAGATACACCTCTCCTGAATCGAACCACGTTGTCCGATTTCAAAAAGGCTTTACAGCAGAAGCAAAACATTAGATTATGTCAGCTGAGTACCCAGCCAGAAATAATCACACAGCCATTTTCATAGCAACTAGCATGCATCACAAATATCCAAAACACAGCTAAATGCAGCACTAACCTTTGACAACCTTCATCAGATGACACTCCTAGGACATCATGTTACACAACACATGCATTTTTTGTTCGATAAAGTTCATATTTATATATAAAAACAGCATTTTACATCGGCGCGTGACGTTGACTAACTATTTTCCCTCAAATGATTCCGATGAATCAGCGCTACAATTTACAAAATTACTATTCGAAAACATTGTTAAAATGTAATATTGTCATTCAAAGACTTATAGATTAACTCCTCCATAGCCCTGGAAATGCTTATCCTCAGTTCTGCCCATGTCTCACGATAGTCCATCCGTTGCTCCCTCCTCCGCTGCTTGGTCCATTTTTGGTGAGTAGTTCTGTAACGCTCCTCTTCGTCTGAAGATATAGAGAAATCGCTGTCGGAAAAAGTGGACCAATACGCAGCGGGTTGCGTGCTCATCATTATAATTTATTAAATAAACGTGAACATGGAAAACAAAGAACGACAAACTGACAGTTTTACAGGCTGAAATACTAGCAGTGCAAAATCAACTACCCACAAATCCCCAGTTGAAAACACACAACTAATATATGACTCCCAATCAGGAACAACAACGTACAGCTGTTCCTGATCGGGAGCAACACAGACCACACAGAAATAAACAAACTAGAAAACCAACCTAAAATACAAAACCCAGAACATACACCAAAACCCCGTAATACATAAATAAAACACACCTCTACAATACTCATAACCCCCGCACCACATAAAACAAATACCCTCTGCCACGTCCTGACCAACCTACAAATACAAATAACCCCTATACTGGTCAGGACGTGACACAAACCCCCATGATACCCAAAACCTCATGATACCCAAAACCTCATGATGCCCAAAACCCCATGATACCCAAACCCCCATGATACCCAAAACCTCATGATACCCAAAACCTCATGATGCCCAAAACCCCATGATACCCAAAACCTCATGATACCCAAAACCCCAGGTTACCCAGAACCCCATGATACCCAAACCCCCATGATACCCAAAACCTCATGATACCCAAAACCTCATGATGCCCAAAACCCCATGATACCCAAACCCCCATGATACCCAAACCCCCATGATACCCAAAACCCCACGTTACCCAAACCCCCATGTTACCAAAAACCCAATGATACCTAAAACCCCATGTTAACCAAAAACCCATGTTACCAAAACCCCATGTTACCCAAAACATTATCTTACCCAAACCACATGTTACACAAACCCCATGTTACCGAAACCCCACCTTACTAAAACCCCATGTTACTAAAACCCACATGTTACCCAAAACCCCATGTTACCTAAAACCCACATGTTACTAAAACCCCCATGTTACCCAAAACCCCATGTTACCCAGAACCCCATGTTACTAAAACCCCCATGTTACCAAAACCCCATGTTACCCAGAACCCCATGTTACTAAAACCCCCATGTTACCAAAACCCCATGTTACCAAAACCCCATGTTACCAAAACCCCTCTATTACCAAAACCTCATGTTACCCAAACCCATGTTACCCAAAACCCCATGTTACCCAGAACCCCATGTTACCCAGAACCCCATGTTACCCAGAACCCCATGTTACCCAGAACCCCATATTACCCAGAATCCCATGTTACCCAGAACCCCATGTTTCTCTGGTGGTAAAAAACAAACTAAAAGGAATAATGGTGGTTACAGTCACTCCTTTTAGATTTCTTCCAAGGTTCTAGAAAGAGAAACTAATTCTGAACTTGTTATTAAAATTAGAACCACTTCAGGTTTGTCACCACATTTTAAACACCAGTCCACTGCTGACCATCCATTTAAAACACAAAACTGACCTAAGATCAGCATGTAGGGTCAGCTTCATTCTACTCCTACTCCGTCCCCTGGGCTGCTCTCTCCTCTCCCGGTCCAGCTTCAGCTCTGGAGCTCAGAGAGACCGTCTCCATGGCACTGACGTTGACATGAAGATCCGTGCTGCTCACACTGTTCTCTCCTCTTCCTCATGGTGGCCTAGGGAGATACAGCACAAAGAGACAGTCTGGTTGACCACAAAAACACACATGAACAACTCTCAGTGGTGTAAAGGACTTGAAAGTACTACTTAAGTAGTTTTTTGGGGTATCTGTACTTCACGTTGCTATTTATATTTTGACAACTTTTACTTTTACTTCACTACATTACTGAAGAAAATATTTTACTCCAAACATTTTCCCTGACAACATAAAGTACTCTTATCTGGTGTATTTACAAAACACACGCTTCGTTTGTTAATGATGTCTGAGTGTTGGAGTGTGTCCCTGGTTATCTGTTAATGATGTCTGAGTGTTGGAGTGTGTCCCTGGTTATCTGTTAATGATGTCTGAGTGTTGGAGTGTGTCCCTGGTTATCTGTTAATGATGTCTGAGTGTTGGAGTGTGACCCTGGTTATCTGTTAATGATGTCTGAGTGTTGGAGTGTGTCCCTGGTTATCTGTTAATGATGTCTGAGTGTTGGAGTGTGTCCCTGGTTATCTGTTAATGATGTCTGAGTGTTGGAGTGTGTCCCTGGTTATCTGTTAATGATGTCTGAGTGTTGGAGTGTGTCCCAGGTTATCTGTTAATGATGTCTGAGTGTTGGAGTGTGTCCCTGGTTATCTGTTAATGATGTCTGAGTGTTGGAGTGTGTCCCTGGATATCTGTTAATGATGTCTGAGTGTTGGAGTGTGTCCCTGGTTACCTGTTAATGATGTCTGAGTGTTGGAGTGTGTCCCTGGTTATCTGTTAATGATGTCTGAGTGTTGGAGTGTGTCCCTGGTTATCTGTTAATGATGTCTGAGTGTTGGAGTGTGTCCCTGGTTATCTGTTAATGATGTCTGAGTGTTGGAGTGTGTCCCTGGTTATCTGTTAATGATGTCTGAGTGTTGGAGTGTGTCCCTGGTTATCTGTTAAGGATGTCTGAGTGTTGGAGTGTGTCCCTGGTTATCTGTTAATGATGTCTGAGTGTTGGAGTGAGTCCCTGGTTACCTGTTAATGATGTCTGAGTGTTGGAGTGTGTCCCTGGTTACCTGTTAATGATGTCTGAGTGTTGGAGTGTGTCCCTGGTTATCTGTTAATGATGTCTGAGTGTTGGAGTGTGTCCCTGGTTATCTGTTAATGATGTCTGAGTGTTGGAGTGTGTCCCTGGGTATCTGTTAATGATGTCTGAGTGTTGGAGTGTGTCCCTGGTTATCTGTTAATGATGTCTGAGTGTTGGAGTGTGTCCCTGGTTATCTGTTAATGATGTCTGAGTGTTGGAGTGTGTCCCTGGTTATCTGTTAATGATGTCTGAGTGTTGGAGTGTGTCCCTGGTTATCTGTTAATGATGTCTGAGTGTTGGAGTGTGTCCCTGGTTATCTGTTAATGATGTCTGAGTGTTGGAGTGTGTCCCTGGTTATCTGTTAATGATGTCTGAGTGTTGGAGTGTGTCCCTGGTTATCTGTTAATGATGTCTGAGTGTTGGAGTGTGTCCCTGGTTATCTGTTAATGATGTCTGAGTGTTGGAGTGTGTCCCTGGTTATCTGTTAATGATGTCTGAGTGTTGGAGTGTGTCCCTGGTTACCTGTTAATACATAAATAAATCAAAATGATGCCGTCTGGTTTGGATATATTAATAAGGACTTAGAAATGATTACTTTTACTTTTGATACATAAGTATTATTTAAACCAAATACTTTTAGACTTTTATTCAAGTAGTTTTTTACTGGGTGTCACACTTTTAATTGAGTCATTTTCTATTAAGGAATCTTTACTTTTCTCAAGATGTGAACTTTTTTCACCACTGTGGAATGGTGATATATGATACAGACCAACTATCTACCAGACTACTAATCAATACAGTCAGACTCTCTACCAGACTACTAATCAATACAGTCAGACTCTCTACCAGACTACTAATCAATACAGACCAACTATCTACCAGACTACTAATCAATACAGTCAGACTCTCTACCAGACTACTAATCAATACAGTCAGACTCTCTACCAGACTACTAATCAATACAGTCAGACTCTCTACCAGACTACTAATCAATACAGTCAGACTCTCTACCAGACTACTAATAAATACAGTCAGACTCTCTACCAGACTACTAATCAATACAGTCAGACTCTCTACCAGACTACTAATCAATACAGACCAACTATCTACCAGACTACTAATCAATACAGTCAGACTCTCTACCAGACTACTAATCAATACAGACCAACTATCTACCAGACTACTAATCAATACAGTCAGACTCTCTACCAGACTACTAATCAATACAGTCAGACTCTCTACCAGACTACTAATCAATACATACCAACTCTCTACCAGACTACTAATCAATACAGACCAACTCTCTACCAGACTACTAATCAATACAGACCAACTCTCTACCAGACTACTAATCAATACAGTCAGACTCTCTACCAGACTACTAATCAATACAGACCAACTCTCTACCAGACTACTAATCAATACAGACCAACTCTCTACCAGACTACTAATCAATACAGTCAGACTCTCTACCAGACTACTAATCAATACAGTCAGACTCTCTACTAGACTACTAATCAATACAGACCAACTCTCTACCAGACTACTAATCAATACAGTCAGACTCTCTACCAGACTATTAATCAATACAGAACAACTCTCTACCAGACTACTAATCAATACAGTCAGACTCTCTACCAGACTACTAATCAATACAGACCAACTCTCTACCAGACTACTAATCAATACAGTCAGACTCTCTACCAGACTACTAATCAATACAGACCAACTCTCTACCAGACTACTAATCAATACAGTCAGACTCTCTACTAGACTACTAATCAATACAGACCAACTCTCTACCAGACTACTAATCAATACAGTCAGACTCTCTACCAGACTACTAATCAATACAGACCAACTATCTACCAGACTACTAATCAATACAGACCAACTATCTACCAGACTACTAATCAATACAGACCAACTCTCTACCAGACTACTAATCAATACAGTCAGACTCTCTACAAGACTACTAATCAATACAGTCAGACTCTCTACCAGACTACTAATCAATACAGTCAGACTCTCTACCAGACTACTAATCAATACATACCAACTCTCTACCAGACTACTAATCAATACATACCAACTCTCTACCAGACTACTAATCAATACAGACCAACTCTCTACCAGACTACTAATCAATACAGACCAACTCTCTACCAGACTACTAATCAATACAGACCAACTCTCTACCAGACTACTAATCAATACAGACCAACTCTCTACCAGACTACTAATCAATACAGTCAGACTCTCTACCAGACTACTAATCAATACAGTCAGACTCTCTACCAGACTACTAATCAATACAGACCAACTCTCTACCAGACTACTAATCAATACAGTCAGACTCTCTACCAGACTACTAATCAATACAGTCAGACTCTCTACCAGACTACTAATCAATACAGTCAGACCAACTCTACCAGACTACTAATCAATACAGACCAACTCTCTACCAGACTACAAATCAATACAGTCAGACTCTCTACCAGACTACTAATCAATACAGACCAACTCTCTACCAGACTACTAATCAATACAGTCAGACTCTCTACCAGACTACTAATCAATACAGACCAACTCTCTACTAGACTACTAATCAATACAGACCAACTCTCTACCAGACTACTAATCAATACAGTCAGACTCTCTACCAGACTACTAATCAATACAGACCAACTATCTACCAGACTACTAATCAATACAGACCAACTATCTACCAGACTACTAATCAATACAGACCAACTCTCTACCAGACTACTAATCAATACAGACCAACTCTCTACCAGACTACTAATCAATACAGACCAACTCTTTACCAGACTACGAATCAATACAGTCAGACTCTCTACCAGACTACTAATCAATACAGACCAACTCTCTACCAGACTACTAATCAATGCAGACCAACTCTCTACCAGACTACTAATCAATACAGACCAACTCTCTACCAGACTACTAATCAATACAGACCAACTCTCTACCAGACTACTAATCAATACAGTCAGACTCTCTACCAGACTACTAATCAATACAGTCAGACTCTCTACCAGACTACTAATCAATACAGACCAACTCTCTACCAGACTACTAATCAATACAGTCAGACTCTCTACCAGACTACTAATCAATACAGACCAACTCTCTACCAGACTACTAATCAATACAGACCAACTCTCTACCAGACTACTAATCAATACAGACCAACTCTCTACCAGACTACTAATCAATACAGTCAGACTCTCTACCAGACTACTAATCAATACAGACCAACTCTCTACCAGACTACTAATCAATACAGTCAGACTCTCTACCAGACTACTAATCAATACAGACCAACTCTACCAGACTACTAATCAATACAGACCAACTCTCTACCAGACTACTAATCAATACAGTCAGACTCTCTACCAGACTACTAATCAATACAGACCAACTCTACCAGACTACTAATCAATACAGACCAACTCTACCAGACTACTAATCAATACAGACCAACTCTCTACCAGACTACTAATCAATACAGACCAACTCTCTACCAGACTACTAATCAATACAGACCAACTCTCTACCAGACTACTAATCAATACATACCAACTCTCTACCAGACTACTAATCAATACAGACCAACTCTCTACCAGACTACTAATCAATACAGACCAACTCTCTACCAGACTACTAATCAATACAGACCAACTCTCTACCAGACTACTAATCAATACAGACCAACTCTCTACCAGACTACTAATCAATACAGTCAGACTCTCTACCAGACTACTAATCAATACAGTCAGACTCTCTACCAGACTACTAATCAATACAGACCAACTCTCTACCAGACTACTAATCAATACAGTCAGACTCTCTACCAGACTACTAATCAATACAGTCAGACTCTCTACCAGACTACTAATCAATACAGTCAGACCAACTCTACCAGACTACTAATCAATACAGACCAACTCTCTACCAGACTACAAATCAATACAGTCAGACTCTCTACCAGACTACTAATCAATACAGACCAACTCTCTACCAGACTACTAATCAATACAGTCAGACTCTCTACCAGACTACTAATCAATACAGACCAACTCTCTACTAGACTACTAATCAATACAGACCAACTCTCTACCAGACTACTAATCAATACAGTCAGACTCTCTACCAGACTACTAATCAATACAGACCAACTATCTACCAGACTACTAATCAATACAGACCAACTATCTACCAGACTACTAATCAATACAGACCAACTCTCTACCAGACTACTAATCAATACAGACCAACTCTCTACCAGACTACTAATCAATACAGACCAACTCTTTACCAGACTACGAATCAATACAGTCAGACTCTCTACCAGACTACTAATCAATACAGACCAACTCTCTACCAGACTACTAATCAATGCAGACCAACTCTCTACCAGACTACTAATCAATACAGACCAACTCTCTACCAGACTACTAATCAATACAGTCAGACTCTCTACCAGACTACTAATCAATACAGACCAACTCTCTACCAGACTACTAATCAATACAGTCAGACTCTCTACCAGACTACTAATCAATACAGACCAACTCTACCAGACTACTAATCAATACAGACCAACTCTCTACCAGACTACTAATCAATACAGTCAGACTCTCTACCAGACTACTAATCAATACAGACCAACTCTACCAGACTACTAATCAATACAGACCAACTCTACCAGACTACTAATCAATACAGACCAACTCTCTACCAGACTACTAATCAATACAGTCAGACTCTCTACCAGACTACTAATCAATACAGTCAGACTCTCTACAAGACTACTAATCAATACAGTCAGACTCTCTACCAGACTACTAATCAATACAGTCAGACTCTCTACCAGACTACTAATCAATACATACCAACTCTCTACCAGACTACTAATCAATACAGACCAACTCTCTACCAGACTACTAATCAATACAGACCAACTCTCTACCAGACTACTAATCAATACAGTCAGAATCTCGACCAGACTACTAATCAATACAGACCAACTCTCTACCAGACTACTAAACAATACTGTCAGACTTTAGGCAGGTCGGTGCAGAGATGGAAAATTCAAGGAACTTTCAATAAAATCAATGGTTATCCGAAATTCTTAGTTGGAGGATTCTGAATTTCCTGTGAATTCCCTCCACATCCAAAGATATTCCAACTGGGATTTAGAGAAAACCCGGATTTTTCCAACTCTACGTCTGAGAAAATGTCTTTACCATGTAGTACAGGTAGAAGGTGGTGATGGCTGTCAGTAGGATCAGCAGCACTACAACAATGATGATGATGAAGGCTGTCAGACGAGATGCTGCAAACAGAAACACCTTTGATGAGGGGACTGATCATCATCACATAGATCTGTGGGAAATCTGTCAATGACAAAGTTATAAGTCTGGTTCATGTTCAGTTACCTGTGACAGTGAGGGAGAGGAGCTCACTCTCAGAGGAGAAGTTATGAGAGAAAACATGATTGTCATAAACACATCTGTAGTTCCCTTGGTGGGAGTCATCTGCAGCAGGGAAGAGGAAGGCAGCAGAGTGATTGACCGCTGGCTGGGTCTGGGTTCTGTTGGAGCCGGTGAACGTGAGGAGGAAGGAGCCTCCTGTGTACTGTGGCTGAGTGGAGCAGGTGATGGTGAAGCTGTAGCCCCTGAAGACCTCGGGCCCCTGGTGGCCCCTGGAGACCCCTCCCATTGAGTCAGTCAGGGAGATATCAGGCTGGACCAGGAGATCTGTAACAATAAAATAGAACAAGAAAAACCTCTTCAACAAGTTTCCTATAGATATGACAATAACATCAGCATGTAACAGTGCTAGCCACCCTCCCTCACAGGGCAACATGAGTAGTGGGCCTACAGTCACTGAGACAACATATTTTGATATCAGGCTTACGCAGGACATCTGGAACCAGAGGAGAGAAAAAGAAAACGTAGCTCATCAACTACTTTCCTCATTTAGATATGACAATAACATGTCATGTGACAGTGGTAGTGAGTAGAGACGTTCACTGAGATAACACTCAAATACAAAAGCATTCTGGGATATTTAAGTAGTATTTGATTCCTACCAATTTGTAAGTCGCTCTGGATAAGAGCGTCTGCTAAATGACTTAAATGTAAATGTAAATGTACTTGACTGAGTGATCTATTTAGTAAAGCAGACTGACAAGCTAAACAGTCATCATGAGAGGTGCAGAGGAAGTTGTATGGATGAAGGAAATCAGTTGAATACAATTATAATACAATACATGGCCAAAAGTATGTGTAACAGTGAGTGTTTCAACCAAGGACAGACAATTCTTACACTCGCCGCGCTTCAGCACTCACCGGTTTGTTCTGTGAGCTTGTGTGACCTACCACTTCGCGACTGAGCCACTGCCAGTCTATGAAGATTGTACCAGTGTGTGCACAATTTTATACACCTGTCAGCAACAGGTGCGGCTGAAATAGCCGAATCCACTAATGTCCACATACTTTTGGCCATATAGTGTATCTTGTTATTACCTGAGCAGATCACTGTGAGTCCAGGAGAGAGATCATAACTTCTGGAGCACTCCCTCAGTGAAGACTCAGACCCAGAACATGAAACTCCAAACCCTCTAGTGGTGTTTCCAGGTAGAACTGAAACAGTGGAGCCACAACCTAGCTGTCTACACACTACTGCAGCTACATCCCTCTGGTTCCAGTCAGATCCCACAGTCCTCCACTCTCCCTGGTCGTACCGCTCCACTACACCAGCACAGCGACTGCCTCCTCCCACCAGCCTCACATCATCAGGCTCTGAGAAAAGAAAAGAGAGAGACAGTAATCTTACTATTTTCTCACTAAAACACACCTATATTGTCTCTCATATTCTTCACTCCAGGTGAGAAACAATGTTGATTGAGTGACAAACTGTTTCTTACCTGAGCAGGTGAGTCCAACAGCATTACCAGGTAGACAGGTGTTGTTTTCTCTGTCTGAGGTGTCACAGTCCAGGAGAAGGGACTCATTGCCTTTACACTGGAACTCTTTATCCCAGGTCTGACCCTCACCTTCTCCATAGAGCCCCCCCTGTAGAGCTGCAGGAGCCCCACAGCCAAGCTCCCCACAGACTACCTCTGCATCCTGCCGGTCAAAGTCAGCTTCACACACTGAGGCCCAGGACTGATCGGACTTCACCTCCACTCTCCCAGAGCAGAGACCAGCTCCATCCACAAGCCGCACAGACTCTGGAGAAAAAGACTTGTTTGAACATTCAATCAGTTTTGTTGATGACACTGTCAAGGACTAAACACAAATATGTTGGATAAAAGATTGTAGTTTGCTATGTTTGATACTGTAAGAGGTAGAAATGGGTTCTTAGTCACTCAGGATAGGGTTGAAAATAATGCAGGCAGGAGACAGGAATAAGTTCACTTCACTTTATAGAAAATAAACAGCTGGACATCCATCAGGCAGCTTATACTTCAGTACCATCTGAACTACAAGGTCTGATGCTATATGTCAGGGTCAGGCTGGACTGGGCCAAGAGAGGAAAAGGTTACTGGTTATGATGACATCACCGGTGAGAAGTCAGTGATAAAAACATATTCTCTCTCTCATTACTCTTCCCCTACTCATCCCTCCTCTCTTTGTGTCAGTGGTAGTGAGGAGAGACCTTCACTGAGATAACACTCAAATACAAAAGCATTCTGGGATATTTAAGTAGTATTTGATTCCTACTTGACTGAGTGATCTATTTAGTAAAGCAGACTGACAAGATAAACAGTCATCATGAGAGGTGCAGAGGAAGTTGTATGAATGAAGGAAATCAGTTGAATATAATTATAATATCTTGATATTTTCTGAGCAGATCCCTGTCCAGGAAGAAGATAAAGTACATGGCCAAAGTATGTGTTACTCGACAGTGAGTTTTGCAATCAAGCATTATTTTTACGCTCTACGTGGTTCAGCACCCGGCGGTCCGTTCTGTAAGCTTGTGTGACCAAATGCTTCACGGCTGAGCCGTTGTTGCTCCTAGGCGTGCCACATTGAAAGTCACTGAGATCTTCAGTAAGGACATTTAGCTGTCAATGGTTGTCTATGGAGATTGCATGGCTGTGTGCTTGATTTTAAACACCTGTCAGCATTAAGTGTGGCTGAAAAAGCCGAATCCACTAAAGTCCTCTTACGTTTGGCCATATAGTGTATCTTGTTATTACCTGAGCAGATCACTGTGAGTCCAGGAGAGCGATCATAACTTCTGGGACACTCCCTCAGTGACGACTCAGACCCAGAACAGGAAGCTTCAAACCCTCTAGCAGGGTTTCCAGGTGGTACTGAAACAGTGGACCCACAACCCAGCTGTCTACACACTACTGCAGCTATATCCTTCACGTCAGAGAGAGTTCCCACAGTCCTCCACTCTCCCTGGTCGTACCGCTCCACTCCACCAGCACAGCGACTGTCTCCTCCCACCAGCCTCACATCATCAGGCTCTGAGAAAAGAAAAGAGAGAGACAGTAATCTTACTATTTTCTCACTAAAACACACCTATATTGTCTCTCATATTCTTCACTCCAGGTGAGAAACCATGTTGATTGAGTGACAAACTGTTTCTTACCTGAGCAGGTGAGTCCAACAGCATTACCAGGTAGACAGGTGTTGTTTTCTCTGTCTGAGGTGTCACAGTCCAGGAGAAGGGACTCTTTGCCTTTACACTGGAACTCTTTATCCGAGGTCTGACCCTCACCTCCTCCATAGAGCCCCCCCTGTAGAGCTGCAGGAGCCCCACAGCCAAGCTCCCCACAGACTACCTCTGCATCCTGCCGGTCAAAGTCAGCTTCACACACTGAGGCCCAGGACTGATCGGACTTCACCTCCACTCTCCCAGAGCAGAGACCAGCTCCATCCACAAGCCGCACAGACTCTGGAGAAAAAGACTTGGTTGAACATTCAATCAGTTTTGTTGATGACACTGTCAAGGACTAAACACAAATATGTTGGATAAAAGGTTGTAGTTTGCTATGTTTGATACTGTAAGAGGTAGAAATGGGTTCTTAGTCACTCAGGATAGGGTTGGGAATAATGCAGGCAGGAGACAGGAATAAGTTCACTTCACTTTATAGAAAATAAACAGCTGGACATCCATCAGGCAGCTTCACTTCAGTACCATCTGAACTACAATGATCTGCCCATGAACATCTCCCATAAACCAATATGACAAACACAAATATAATGTTTAAATACATCTGACATCTCTCCCTCTATTTAAATTAAATAAAAAACACATAAAACATGATACATGGTAATATTGTATAATGTATAAATAAATCTCTCAATATGACCAGTCTCTTACCTGAACAGATCACATGATGATAATATTCACCAAAACAGTAACCAGGTCCTCCTCTGTTGTCACACTGTCTAATAAAATACTCATTTCCACTACATCTACTAGATAGTCTGACTCCTCTTGTGTTATGTTCAAACAGTGGTCCTCTAGATTCAGCTACAACATTCCCACAGTCCAGCTCTCTACACACAACCTTAGCCACCATCATGCTCCACCAACTAGAACATAGACCTGACCACTCTCCTCTGTAGAAGACTTCCACTGTCCCAGAACAGGAAGTGGTCCCATTCACCAGTCTGACTGAGTGTTCAGCTGTAAACAGCAGAGAGGAAAACACAGTGGTGAGGACAGATGATGACTGATTCTGTTATTCTAACAGCAGTAGTGCTTTGTGGTTGACAAGTATTAGTAGTTCCATAAAACACTACTTGTTATTGGGGTTTAGAATGGTTTGTATGGACACATGAATTTCTCCATGTGGGATAATAAAGTTGACTAATATTGAACTGCTATAATCACTGCAGATTTATACTCTACCTACCTGGTGGACTGACGCTTTGAGCCTGGAGATCTGAGGACAAAGAGAGAGACAGAGGAGAAAGAGAGAGAAAGAGACAGAGAGATAGAGAGAAACAAAGGAGAAAGGGAGGAGTCAGAGGAAGAGAGAGACAGAGGAGAAAGAGAGAGACAGAGGTTAAATGAACATCAACATGACCTTTCATGATGTGATGGGGAAGACAGGCTTATCATGAGGTTTGGCTTCCCTGTAGCTCAGTTGGTAGAGCATGGTGTTTACAACGCTAGGGTTGTGGGTTCAATTCCCACGGGGGACCAATACGGAGAAGAAAAAGAATAGGAAAGAAAAATGTATGAAATGTATGTGTTCACTACTGTAAGTCGCTCTGGATAAGAGCGTCTGCTAAATGACCTAAATGTATGTAAATGTTTCACATGTGTTTGGTTACATAGTTCCCAATGTTCTTCTTAGTGATAAAACAGCAAACATTAAGAGTGTTTACTTATCAGACCCACATATATAATAAATATACTATAATATACTATATTCATATGCTTTTAGTACTCACACATGAATCATATCATGTATGCAGGTCATGTGTTGTTTTGAGCCAGCAGTAAAAACACACTGACAGGACAGTTCCTCTTATGGCCACTAGGTGATAATCTGGTGTCACAGACGCAGGACTGTAGACTAGAAAGAAGCATTGCACCAATTATCTCTCCTTTCTCCTAAAGTGTGCACTTGTTCCCTTCACTGAAATGACTGGTGAACTAAATATGGTGGAAAAACCCACTTGATAACAGAAGGTAGAGTCCTCTGAGTGGAACGGTGGGAGACAAACAGTACCTCCTCTCCCCTTCTCCTCCTCTCCACTTCACACACTCTCCCCTTCTCCTCTCCTCCCCCTCTCCCCTTCTCCTCTTCTCCCCCTTTCTTCTCCTCCTCTCCTCTCCTTTTCTCCACCTCTCCCCTCTCCTCTCCACTCCCCTCTCTTCACTTCTCCCCATCTCCACTCTCCTCCCCCTCTCCTTCCAACTCTCCTCTCAACTCTCCCCCTTCTACTATTTCTCCCGCTCCTCTTCTCCTCCTCTTCTCCCCTCTCTTCTCCTCTTCTCCTCCTCTTCTCCCCCTCTCTTCTCAACCTCTCCTCTTCTCCCCCCTCTCCCACTCTCTTCTCCTCCTCTCTTCTCCTCTTCTCCCGTCTCCTCTCCAATCTCCTTTCCCATCTACTCCCTCTCCTCGCCTATCCCCTCCTGTCTCATCCCCTCTTCTCTACCTTCTTATCCCCTCTCCTCTTCTCACCCTCTCTCCTTCTCCTCTCCTCCCCCCTCCACTCTCCCCTCTCCTCCCCCTCTCCTCTTCTCCCACTCTCTCATCTCCCCCTCTCCTTCTCTTCTCCCCATCTCATCTCCTCTTCTCCCCCCTCTCCTCTTCTCTCCCTCTCCTCTTCTCCCCCCTCTCCTCATTTTCTCCCGAAATTATCCTCTTCTCTTCTCCTCCTCTCTTCTCCTCTTCTCCCCCATTTCATCTCCCCCTCTCCTCTCCTCTTCTACCCCTCTCCTTATCCCCCCTCTCCTCTCCTCTCTCCTCTTCTCCCCCTCTCCTCTTCTCCCCCTTTCTTCTCCTCTTCTCCTCTTCTCCCCCTCTCCTCTTCTCTTCTCCCCCTCTCATTGTCTCCCCCTCTATTCTCCTCTTCTCCACCCTTCTCTCCTCTTCTCCCCCTCTCTACTCCTCCCCTCTCTCTTCTCCTCCCCCTCTCTTCTCCTCTTCTGCCCCTCTCCTCTTCTCCCCCTTTCCTCTTCTCCCCCTCTCATCTTCTCTTCTCCCCTCTTCTCTTCTCCTATCCTCTCCTCTCCCATCTCCCCTTCTCACCCTCTCCTCTTCTCTTCTCCCCTCTTCTCTTCTCCCCCTCTCTTCTCTACTTCTCCCCCTCTCCTCTCCTCCCCCCTCTCTGCCTCACTCCTCCCCCTCTCCCCTCTTCTCTTCTCCACTTCTCCCCCACTCCTCCCCCTCCCCCTCTCCCCTCTCCTCTTATCCCCACTCTCCTCTACTCCCCTTTTCCCCATCTCCTACCCCCTCTCCTCTCCTCCCCCTCTCCTCTCCTCCCCCTCTCCTCTCCTCCCCCTCTCCTCTCCTCCCCCTCTCCTCTCCTCCCCCGTCTCCTCTCAACTCCTCCCCTTCTCCCCTCTCCTCTCTTCTCCTCTGCCTTTCTTCTCCCCTTCAACCCCTCTCTCTTCTCCTCTCCTCATCCTCTCTCTCCTCTCCTCCCCGTATATTCTCCTGTCCCCCCTCTCCCCTCTCCCCTTCTCCTCTTCTCCTCTTCTCCCCTCCCCTCTCCCCTCTCCTCTTCTCCCCTTCCCCTCTCCTTTTCTCTTCTACTCCCCCTTTCCCCTTCTCCCCCTCTCCTCTTCTCTCCCTTTAGACTACTCCCAAATCCTCCTCTCCTTTTCTCCAATGCTCTTCTCCCCTCTCCTTCCATCTCTCCTCTTCTCCCCCTCTCCTTTCCTTTTCTCCACCTCTTTTCTCCCCCTTCTCCCCCTCTCCCTTTCTGAACCTCTCCTCTTCTCCCCTCTCCCCCCCCCCTCTTCTCTTCTCACACGCTCTTCTCTACTTCTCCCCCCTCTCCTCTCCTCCCCCCTCTCTGCCTCACTCCTCCCCCTCTCCCCTCTCCCCTCTTCTCCACTCCTCTCATCCCCCTCTCCTCTCCAGTCCCCCCTCTCCTCTTATCCCCACTCTCCTCTTCTCCCCTTTTCCCCCTCTCCTAACCCCTCTCCTCTCCTCCCACTCTCCTCTCCTCCCCCGTCTCCTCTCCACTCCTCCCCTTCTCCCCTCTCCTCTTTCCTATCTTCTCCTCCCCTCCCCCTCTCCTCTGCCTTTCTTCTCCTCTTCAACCCCTCTCTCTTCTCCTCATCCCCTCTCTCCTCTCCTCCCCATATATTATCCTGTCCCCCCTCTCCCCTTCTCCCCCTCTCTTCTTCTCCCCCTTTCCTCCCCAATCTCCACTCCTCACCCCTCTCCTTTCCTCTCACATCTCCTCTTCACCTCCCTCTAATCTCCTCTCCCCCTTCTTCTCCCCATCCCTTCTCCTCATCTCCCCTTCTCCCCCTCTCCCCTTCTGAACCTCTCCTCTCCTCCCCCTCTATTCTCCTCCTGTCTTCTCTCTTCTTCTCCCCCTCTCCTCTTCTCTTCTGCCCTTCACTTCTCCCCCACTCTTCTCCTCCCCCTCTCCTCTCCTCTTCTCCCACTCTGCTCTTCTCCCCCTCTTCTCTCCCTCTCCTCTTCTCTTCAGTTTGGAACTTGGTAGTGAGTTTAGTGAGTGTTGCAACCGAGGACAGACAATTTTTAAGCGTTCATCACTCTGTGGTCCAGTTCTGTGTGACCTACCACTTCACAGATGAGCCATAAGACTGTTATATAGTTCATTAATGAAATAAAATAGTAGTTAATAGTTCATTAATGGATACCTGGACTGTCTGCACTGACACTACAAACACTCACAATACTACACATACACACTATATAAACACTCACAATACTACACATACCCACTATATGAAACACTATATAAAACACTCACAATACTACACATACACACTATATAAACACTCACAATACTACACATACACACTATATAAACACTCACAATACTACACATACACACTATATAAAACACTCACAATACTACACATACACACTATATAAACACTCACAATACTACACATACACACTATATAAACACTCACAATACTACACATACACACTATATAAACACTCACAAGACTACACACACACACACACACACACTATATAAACACTTACAATACTAGGCATACACACTACATAACCCCTCACAATACTACACATACACACTACATAACCACTCACAATACTACACATACACAGTATATAACCACTCACAATACTACACATACACAATATATAAACACTCATGAATTACAAAACACTAAACACACACAGTCACACACATTTTACACTCATTATATGCTTTTCCTGCTCTTTTCTTCATGTACATATCTACCTCAAATACGTTATTATTATCTATCCTGATGTCTAGTCACTTTACCCTGCCTTCATGTTCATATCTACCTCAAATACGTTATTATTATCTATCCTGATGTCTAGTCACTTTACCCTGCCTTCATGTACATATCTACCTCAAATACCTCATTATCTATCCTGATGTCTAGTCACTTTACCCTGCCTACATGTACATATCTACCTCAAATACCTTATTATCTATCCTGATGTCTAGTCACTTTACCCTGCCTACATGTACATATCTACCTCAAATACCTTATTATTATCTATCCTGATGCAAACTGTGGAAAGATGAGACTCAGGAACACGATGATGTTCTCCGTTTTGCTCTACGACCCCATAAGCATCGTCTGAAGTCATACAGTCCATCTGCCAACTTCTGTCTGTAGTGTCAGAACCGTTTGGACAACACACTAACATGACCCCACTATGGAAAGGTGAGTCTCTCAGGAACACGTACAGGTTGTTATGATCTAGGACACACTAACATGACCCCACTATGGAAAGGTGAGTCTCTCAGGAACACGTACAGGTTGTTATGATCTAGGACACACTAACATGACCCCACTATGGAAAGGTGAGTCTCTCAGGAACACGTACAGGTTGTTATGATCTAGGACACACTAACATGACCCCACTATGGAAAGGTGAGTCTCTCAGGAACACGTACAGGTTGTTATGATCTAGGACACACTAACATGACCCCACTATGGAAAGGTGAGTCTCTCAGGAACACGTACAGGTTGTTATGACCTAGGACACACTAACATGACCCCACTATGGAAAGGTGAGTCTCTCAGGAACACGTACAGGTTGTTATGATCTAGGACACACTAACATGACCCCACTATGGAAAGGTGAGTCTCTCAGGAACACGTACAGGTTGTTATGATCTAGGACACACTAACATGACCCCACTATGGAAAGGTGAGTCTCTCAGGAACACGTACAGGTTGTTATGATCTAGGACACACTAACATGACCCCACTATGGAAAGGTGAGTCTCTCAGGAACACGTACAGGTTGTTATGATCTAGGACACACTAACATGACCCCACTATGGAAAGGTGAGTCTCTCAGGAACACGTACAGGTTGTTATGATCTAGGACATCCACAAGCTTTACAAGACCCGTCTGAAGGTCTCCTGGTACCAGTTTAACACATTTATGGAAGTATATAAGGAGATAGTTTAGTTCCAAAAATAAGGGGTTAAATACATGTAAAAAATCTCTCTCAGATAAAAAACATGATTTAAAAAAAGAAATAAAAAATCCAAGGTTTAAAAGAAAATTTAACAGTAGGATGAAAGACAGAGGACGCTAAAGTCTCTTCATATCTGGGCTTAACAATAAGATATACGGGTCATTTCTGCTTGGCTGTCAATCAACTGAAAGAGAAAGCGAGAAGGACTTTTTGAGCTATCAAAAGACAAATTCAAATTGACATACCAATTTCAACCTGGCACAAAATATTAAAATCTACAATTGAACCAATTGCCCTTTGTGGGAGTGAAGTGTGGGGTCCACTAACCAATCAAGATTTTTTTAAACGGGGCAAACATCCAATTGAAATTCTGCTAAAACATTCTTAGAGTACAGAGAAACAGGCCCAAATAATGCATGTAGGACAGAATTAGACCAATATCCATCACTAATTGATATCCATCACTAATTAATATCCATCACTAATTAATATCCATCACTAATTAATAGCCATCACGAATTAATATCCATTTCTAATAAATACCCATCACTAATTAATATCCATCACTAATTAATACCCATCACTAATTAATATCCATCACTAATTAATATCCATCACTAATTAACACCCATCACTAATTGATACCCATCACTAATAAATATCCATCACTAATAAATATCCATCACTAATTAATATCCATCACTAATTAATACCATCACTAATTAATACCCATCACTAATTAATATCCATCACTAATTAATATCCATCTCTAATTAATACCCATCACTAATTAATATCATCACTAATTAATATCCATCATTAATTAATACCCATCACTAATTAATATCCATCACTAATTAATATCCATCACTAATTAACATCCATCACTAATTAATATCCATCACTAATTAATACCATCACTAATTAATATCCATCACTAATTAATATCCATCACTAATAAATACCCATCACTAATTAATAGCCATGACTAATTAATAGCCATCACTAATTAATACCCATCACTAATTAATATCCAGAAATGAGCCATCAATGTCTATAACCACATAAAAACAAGAGACCACCACTGAAATGCCAAGAGATGAACATAGGTAGAAGGTAACATAGAGAAAAGTCCCTCCATCCAGCTGGTCCTGAAGCTTAGTTCAGAAACCACTACTAACCCAACAAATCCTCAGGACAGCACTCAGACAGTCTGGCCCAAACAAATTATAACCAAACAAACATTAAATGATATTAGCTATTGGGAAAACATTACAAATTCTCAATTTGATCTTAAATGCTATTTGGCCCTAAACAGACAGCAAATGATGGCATACATACAGACAATGTACAGACTCAGTGAGCAGAGCCTTGCTATTGAGAAAGGTCACCATAGTCAGAGAGAAGACAGGCTATGTGCTCACTGCAACAAAATGAGGTGGAAACTGAGCTGCACTTCCTAACCTCCAGCCAAATGTACACCGATATAAAATACACATATTTCCCTCAGATTACAAGGACCCCAAAATAATTTGAAAACAAGTATAATATTGACAAGCTCCCCTATCTGTTGGGTGAAATACCACAGTGTGCAATCATGGCAGCAGACTGTGTGACCTGTTGTGATGAGAACAGGGTAACCAGTGGAGAACAAACACCACAGTAAATAAAACCTAGGACTAGATTTATCACTTAAGTTCATTTCCCTTGACATTTGTACTTCTACTTTTTTTCACACAGCTCACGCTCTCCTACACACACCAGCTGGCTGAGAGGGCCTTAGTGTAGCCAGCTGGCTGAGAGGGCCCTAGTGGAGCCAGCTGGCTGAAAGGGCCCTAGTGGAGCCGGCTGGCTCAGAGGGCCCTAGTGGAGCCGTCTGGCTGAGAGGGCCCTAGTGGAGCCGTCTGGCTGAGAGGGCCCTAGTGGAGCCGGCTGGCTGAGAGGGCCCTAGTGCAGCAAGCTGGCTGAGAGGGCCCTAGTGCAGCCGGATGGATGAGAGGGCCCTAGTGCAGCCGGATGGATGAGAGGGCCCTAGTGGAGCCGGATGGATGAGAGGGCCCAAGTAGAAAGAGCTGGCTGAGAGGGCCCTAGTGGAGACGGCTGGCTGAGAGGTCCCTAGTGGAGCCGGCTGGCTGAGGTGGCCTCCTTGGAGCTGGCTGGCTGAAAGGGCCCTAGTGAAGCCTGCTGGCTTAGAGGGCCCTAGTGCAGCCGGCTGGCTGAGAGGGCCCTAGTGCAGCAAGCTGGCTGAGAGGGCCCTAGTGGAGCCGGCTGGCTGAGAGGACCCGAGTGGAGCAGGCTGGCTGAGATGGCAAAATTGGTCTATGGTGGCAAAATTTCTGTTATGTTTATCTAGTGTATCTATGTATTTAACTAAAGTCACATGATGTACTGATGAGACCTGCTCCCTCTGCTAGAACACTTCCCCTTTGTCTACATGACTGACTCATGGTTCTGGACTTACAGCCAAATGCTGTTTCTCCATATCTTGTTATTTAGCAGTAGACTGAACTAAGCTGTGAGAGATGAACAGGACAAATGGTTGTTGTTCCTTTGAGAAACAGTGTTGAGGCATTGAGCACTGAGAAATGGTGTGACATTTCTCAACAAGACCTCACCACAAAAGCCACAATGTGGAAATGTGGACCTCTCTCTGCAGATGAGATTATATATAATTTAAAACATTTCCTTTCATCTGTTTTGATTTTCTCAATCGTTCAGTTCCATCGGTCAAGGTCAAGCTGAGCTGAGCCAATAGTGGAAAAGGTTACTGGTTATGATGACATCACTGGTGAGAAGTCAGTAATGAAAAGATATTGAGTTGACTGTATGTTAGTCTGTCAGCCCTATCTCTGTTGACATCTCCCTCTCTCTCCCCACCCCCTCCTCTCGCTCGTTCTCAATTCAATTCATTTCAAGCGGCTTTATTGGCATGGGAAACATATGTTAACGTTGCCAAAGCAAGTTAACTAGTTAATATACAAAAGTGAAATCAACAATAAAAATTAACAGTAAACATTACACTCACAGAAGTTCCAAAAGAATAAAGACATTTCAAATGTCATATTATGTATACATACAGTGTTGTAACGATGTGCAAATGGTTAAAGTACAAAAGGGAAAATAAACAAATATGGGTTGTATTTACAATGGTGTTTGTTCTTCACTGGTTGCCCTTTTCTTGTGGCAACAGATCACACATCTTGCTGCTGTGATGGTACTGTGGTATTTCACCCAGTACATATGGGAGTTTATCAAAATCGGGTTTGTTTTCGATTTATTTTTTGGATCTGTGTAATCTGAAGGAAATATGTGTCTCTAATACGGTCCTCTCTCTCTCTTCCTGACATGTAGCATCAGGCCTGTTGATCTTGACTCAGGTCACAGACCTCTAGCATTTACACTCCCCCCTCCTGATCTAACATAAGACCAATTTAAAATACACTGCTCAAAAAAATAAAGGGAACACTAAAATAACACATCCTAGATCTGAATGAATGAGATACTCTTATTAAATACTTTTTTCTTTACATGTGCTGACAACAAAATCACACAAAAATAATCAATGGAAATCCAATTTATCAACCCATGGAGGTCTGGATTTGGAGTCACACTCAAAATTAAAGTGGAAAACCACACTACAGGCTGATCCAACTTTGATGTAATGTCCTTAAAACAAGTCAAAATGAGGCTCAGTAGTGTGTGTGGCCTCCACGTGCCTGTATGACCTCCCTACAACGCCTGGGCATGCTCCTGATGAGGTGGCGGATGGTCTCCTGAGGGATCTCCTCCCAGACCTGGACTAAAGCATCCGCCAACTCCTGGACAGTCTGTGGTGCAACGTGGCGTTGGTGGATGGAGCGAGACATGATGTCCCAGATGTGCTCAATTGAATTCAGGTCTGGGGAACGGGCGGGCCAGTCCATAGCATCAATGCCTTCCTCTTGCAGGAACTGCTGACACACTCCAGCCACATGAGGTCTAGCATTGTCTTGCAATAGGAGGAACCCAGGGCCAACCGCACCAGCATATGGTCTCACAAGGGGTCTGAGGATCTCATCTCGGTACCTAATGGCAGTCAGGCTACCTCTGGCGAGCACATGGAGGGCTGTGCGGCCCCCCAAAGAAATGCCACCCCACACCATGACTGACCCACCACCAAACCGGTCATGCTGGAGGATGTTGCAGGCAGCAGAACGTTCTCCACGGCGTCTCCAGACTCTGTCACGTCTGTCACATGTGCTCAGTGTGAACCTGCTTTCATCTGTGAAGAGCACAGGGCGCCAGTGCCGAATTTGCCAATCTTGGTGTTCTCTGGCAAATGCCAAACGTCCTGAACGGTGTTGGGCTGTAAGCACAACCCCCACCTGTGGACGTCGGGCCCTCATACCACCCTCATGGAGTCTGTTTCTGACCATTTGAGCAGACACATGCACATTTGTGGCTTGCTGGAGGTAATTTTGCAGGGCTCTGGCAGTGCTCCTCCTGCTCCTCCTTGCACAAAGGCGGAGGTAGCGGTCCTGCTGCTGGGATGTTGCCCTCCTACCGCCTCCTCCACGTCTCCTGATGTACTGGCCTGTCTCCTGGTAGCGCCTCCATGCTCTGGACACTACGCTGACAGACACAGCAAACCTTCTTGCCACAGCTCGCATTGATGTGCCATCCTGGATGAGCTGCACTACCAGAGCCACTTGTGTGGGTTGTAGACTCCGTCTCATGATACCACTAGAGTGAAAGCACCGGCAGCATTCAAAAGTGACCAAAACATCTGCCAGGAAGCATAGGAACTGAGAAGTGGTCTGTGGTCACCACGTGCAGAACCACTCCTTTTTTGGGGGTGTCTTGCTAATTGCCTATAATTTCCACCTGTTGTCTATTCCATTTGCACAACAGCATGTGAAATTTATTGTCAATCAGTTGTCATGACGTTGCCCTCTTTGAGTACAGGGAGGACAGTTGACCCCCTCCCCCTTGCACCATCCCCCAACCTACCTCCCCCCACCCAGGCCCTGTGTGAAGGGGTGGTAAAATTCCAGAGGAGAATCTCTTGCCACATGGCCCATAGAGAGACACAGGAAATTCTTCCAACTCACAGAATTGGGGAACCGAACGACATTTATGTTCTGGAGAAGGTATGGAAGATTGGTGAAGAATCCAGCTACGAACTGGTCCGCTTGGTACAATTTTGTGATACTCAGAAGAGACAATATAGCCATATTACCATAAAACTGTTTATATAATAGCCTCAGCTATGGGACTTGCATCCAAATGGTTGTATAGAATGTATTAATAAGGATAAAGCTATTTTGTAATACATTGAGATGCTGTGTACTGATGTTAATGTGATAGAATGTATTTCTGTTCAAAGATTAAATCAGTCATCGGCACACCCCCAGGGACACAGACAGTACCAGGCGTCATGTGACAAGCCTGTTCTATGTTCACTATAAAACCCCACCCTGATTTACTTTCTTCAGACCAGGTCTCCACTCCATTACGAGTTGGCCAATAGGTTTGACTATCCAATTCCTCTACTGAAAGTGAACTACACCACGTGGTTAACTTTTAGACTATCGATACCGACAGAATAAGAACAAGTCTTTGATATTAATTAATAGTCTGCAGCTAGAAATTATATCATTGAACGCGAAGACCGACAAAACATCCATTCTATGACGACGTTAATGAATGTCGCTTTGAAAGATCCATTCTAACCGAGAGAAAGAGAGAGAGAGAGAGAGAGAGAGAGAGAGAGAGAGAGAACTCTCCAACAGAACGACTCTCCAACAAGGATCCCGACGACACACTGAGCGTAAATATATATTGATTGCAATTGTTCCCGAATGAGTGAGCGTTCATGTGCAAAGGATTAGCATATCAATTGTTAATATTAATGAACCCTGTGTGCCTCCTCAGCTGACCTTTTTATAACCCTTTGTTTAACAGGCTGCCATGCCTGTTTAGCCCACTAGGGCACATTACTCTACCAATTCTTTGTGACGATAATTACTGTTTGTATGCTTTCTGTGAATTACTTAGTTTAGTAAATAAATGATTTTAAGACAATTGATGTATGGATGACTCTTAGTAAAGGCTGGGTTCGTGCAGATACAACAATTTACGACATTTGGAATGAGACTGGACGCGAGGTAAAATACACCATTTAAACCAGAAGATAATCGGCCTATACTATAATATAATATTATAATATAGGAAAGTTATATTAGGAAAATTATAACTTTGTAATCTGAATATTTTCCTTGGTGCCCCGATCTCCTAGTTAATTATAGTTAAACGATTAATCAGTTTAATCGCGTGATAATAATTACAGGGAGTTATTTTGATAAACATGTCTTCAGTTTAATGGTGACCCAAAGAAACGACACAGTGTTGCTTCCTAAGTGGACAGTTTGATTTCACAGAAGTGTGATTGACTTAGAGTTACATTGTGTTGTTTAAGTGTTCCCTTTATTTTTTTTGAGCAGTGTACATAAAAAATACTCTCATTCATTTCCATAGGGACAGATCCAATTAATCATTGACACACTGAATATACAACAGTCAGTTGCATGACACCATCACCAATGTTCCTCTAACTTTTTCCGGCACTGAGGAGATTTCAGGTCTGCTGAGCTCAAACTTGAATGTTGTGAAAATTCTGTGCAACTTCAAGTGTGCATTTACTGTGAACACAGAGGCTGTACCCCCTTTAAGTTACAGTTAACAGTGGCCTGTCATAATCGTCGTAATGGACAGAACAAAGCGCAGCGGGTAAAGTGCTCATCTTCTTAATTTATTTAAAGAAAACAAATAAACAAAATAAACAAACAACAAAAACAGTTCCATAAGGCTCCCAGGCTATACAGAAAATAACCACCCACAAAACACAAGTGAAACAAACATCAACTAAATATGGCCTCCAATTAGAGACAACGACAACCAGCTTCCTCTATTTGGAGGTCCTACCAAAAAAACCAACATAGAAATAGAAAACATAGAACCTAAACCAAAAACACCAAAACACACAAAATAACCACCCCCTGCCACGCCCTGACCATACTACAATGACAAATAACCCCTTTTACTGGTCAGGACGTGACATGGTAGGTAGGCTACTGTGGCTATTTGATCCACCAGGACAGCGGAGTCAAACACCACCTTCCGGAGACACCTGAAACCCCACCTCTTTAAGGAATACCTGGCATAGGATTAAGTAATCCTTCTAACCCCCCTACCCTCCCCCCAAAAAAGATATAGATGTACTGTTGTAAAGTGGTTGTTCCACTGGATATATTAAGGGGAATGCACCAATTTGTAAGTCGCTCTGGATAAGAGCGTCTGCTAAAGGACGTAAATGTAAATGTAAATGATAATGTAGGCCTACCAGAGTGGCCTACCATCAAAAACAATGGAGAAAATACATCCCATAACATTTTAACATGGAAATAGCTGTTCTATCATTCAGCCTACAGTAGCAGCCAATGTTTGGTGTTCAACGTAGGCCTACATTCCATGAGACTTTTGAAAAATAAAAGCAGGGCTTGACATTAACCTGTTGTGGTATAGGGGGCAGTATTTTCATGGCCGGATGAAAAAACGTACCCAATTTTAAACTGGTTGCTACTCTTACCCAGAAACGAGAATATGCATATTATTAGTAGATTTGGATAGAAAACACTCTGAAGTTTCTAAAACTTTTGATTGGTGTCTGTGAGTATAACAGAACTCATATGGTAGGCAAAAACCTGAGAAAATTCCAAGCAGGAAGTGGCCTGTCAGAACTGTAGTTCTACTTTTTAATCCCTAGAGAAACTACAAATACTTATGAGTTACTTTGCACTTGCTAAGGCTTCCATTGGCTGTCTAAAGCCTTCAGAACGTGGATTGAGCCGTCTCCTGTCTCTGGGCAGATAATAGGAGCTCAGTTTGTCAGTGGACTGCCTGGTGACTAAGAGATTGGATATGCCCTTTCACGTGAGAACGCTGTTTTTTCTTTTCCTCTTTGAATGAATACACTATTGTCCGGTTGGAATATTATCGGTACTTTACGAGAAAAATACCATAAAAATTGATTATAAACAGCGTTTGACATGCTTCTAAGTACGGTAATGGAACATTTTTACTTTTTGTGTCTCGAAATGCGCTCGCGCATTACCCTTTGGATAGTGACCTGAATGCACAAACAAAACTGAGGTATTTGGACATAACTATGGATTATTTGGAACAAAAACAACATTTCTTGTGGAAGTAGCAGTCCTGGGAGTGCATTCTGACGAAGATCAGCAAAGGTAATACAATTTTTCTAATACTAATTCTGAGTTTAGTGTGCCCCGAATTTGGCGGGTGTCAAAATGGCTAGCCGTGATGGCTGAGCTATGTACTCAGAATATTGCAAAATGTGCTTTCGCCGAAAAGCTATTTTAAAATCTGACATAGCGATTGCATAAAGGAGTTGTGTATCTATAATTCTTAAAATAATTATGTATTTTGTTAATGTTTATGAAGAGTATTTTTGTAAATTCACAGGAAGTTTGTGGTGGGAAATACATTTTCTGAACATCACGCGCCAATGTAAAAAGCTGTTTTTGGATATAAATATGAACTTGATTGAACAAAACATACATGTATTGTATAACATAATATCCTAGGAGTGTCATCTGATGAAGATCGTCAAAGGTTAGTGCATAATTTAGCTGTGTTTTCGGTTTCTGTGACATATTTCCCTACTTGGAAAATGGCTGTGTGATTATTTTTGTCTATGTACTCTCCTAACATAATCTAATGTTTTGCTTTCGCTGTAAAGCCTTTTTGAAATCGGACGATGTGGTTAGATTAACGAGAGTCTTATCTTTATAATAGTGTAAAATAGTTGATTGTTTGAGAAAATTGAATTGTGGTATTTTAGCGGTTTTTGGATTTTGCGCAATGCGATCCCATTGGCTGTTGGCTAGGTGTCCCGCTGGCGGAACGGGGTTCCGCTAGCGGAACGTCTAGATGTAACAGGTTAACCTGTTTATCCACTTATCCTTCAGACAAGGAGGTGACTGAAAATGCTGTTGTGTTTGATGTAAGCTTATGAAAGTGTGTCCCAAAGTACAACACTGTCCCTTTAAGACAAATAAAAGCTTTTTACCTGACTGGATTTTCAAAGAGTCTAGAAATGTACCTGGTTTGTAGGAAGTAATCACTCCCCTATTGCTGACTACAAATGATCTATAACTGGGCTAATAACTCACTAACTAGCAAAGGATATGAACAAAATGTGCTCACATGCAGCTCTTTCTTTGATCTCGTAATAAGTGGATGTACTCAGGACCACAGCTGTAAACACAATCCAGTTCAAAGTAAATGGAACACATCCATACATGACAATGGTCTATTTGCATGTAGGTCTACTGCAGCTCTGATTGGTTATGCAGCACCGGTCTGTGTAGAGTCGGGATGAGTCGTGTTGATGTAATAGAATCCTACTCCGATGTGTTCTGTCTACAACATCTCTTACATAGTTGCTTTAGTTTCTGTATGTTGCAGTGAAAGTGGCTAATAGTCCATTGATCACATTTACCACAGTAAAGGGACACGTTGATGGTGTTAACAGGGAAAACTCTAGAACAGTGGTCACCAACCTGAGTCAAGTTCACTTTGAGTCTAAATGAATGCTGAGAACTACCACTCATGCTCTCTTTCTCTATAGATACACATGATATCAACACCATACCACCAGTGGGGGGAAAAGTACCCTGTCCTGAGTAAAAGTAAAGAAAATGACTCAAGTAAAAGTGAAAGTCACCTAGTAAAACACTACATGGTTAAAAACCTCTCTAGGGGGTGTTGCTAGCGTCCCACCTGGCCATCATTCAGTGAAATTGCAGAGCACCAAATTCAAAAACAGAAATACTCATTATAAAAATTCATATAACATACAAGTGTTATACATCGGCTTAAAGATAAACTTCTTGCTAATCCAACCGCTGTGTCAGATTTCAAAAGTCTTTACGGCGAAAGCAAACCATGCGATTATCTGAGAACAGCGCCCAGCGGACAAATCATTACAAACAGTTAGCTGCCAAGAAGAAGACTAACAAAAGTCAGAAATAGTGATAAAATGTATCACTTACCTTTGATGATCTTCGTATGGTTGCACTCCGAAGACTCCATGTTACACAATAAATATTTGTTTTGTTCGATAATGTCCCTCTTTATGTCCAAAAATAAAGCTCAGTCACAACAGAATGACGAAAAATCTAAATAGTACAATAAAAGTTTATAGAAACATGTCAAATTATGTTTAAAATCAATCCTCAGGTTGTTTTTGTCATAACTAATCAATAATATTTCAACCGAACAAAAGCTTCGTCAATAGAAAAGGTGAAACAAGAAAGGCACACTCCCAATCGTGCGCTGGACTAATGTCTGGAAATTTCCACTGTCCTTGAAACTGCTGTATCTCCCTCATTTTTCAGAGCAAATGCCTGAAACAATGCCTAAAGACTGGCCACATGTAGTGGAAGCCATAGGGATTGTGAACTGGGTCCTAAGTCTTTGTATGGTGGATAAGCTTTCAATGGAAATAATAGTACTTCCTGGATGGATTTTCCTCAGGTTTTTGCCTGCCATATCAGTTCTGTTATAATCACAGACATTATTTTAACAGTTTCGGAAAAGTTAGAGTGTTTTCTATCCGAATCTACCAATTATATGCACATCCTAGCTTCTGGGCCTGAGTAGCAGGCAGTTTACTTTGGGCACGCTTTTCATCCAAAATTTCAAATTCTGCCCCCTAACCTAGTGAAGTTAAAGATCTAAAAGTAATGGAACATCTAAAGGTTTTGAATATAGTAAAGTATCAAAAGTAAAAGTACAAGTATAAATCATTTAAAATGCCTTATATTAACCTCTACGGGCTAGGGGGCAGTATTGAGAATTTTGGAAAAAATATGTGCCCATTTTTAACTGCCTCCTACACCAACTCAGAAGCTAGAATATGCATATTATTGTTCAGGTTTGGATAGAAAACACCCTAAAGTTTCTAAAACTGTTTGAATGGTGTCTGTGAGTATAACATAACTCCTATGGCAGGCAAAAACCTTAGAAGGTTTCATGCAGGAAGTACCCTGTCTGACAAGGTGTTGTTGTTCTTGCTTCTGTTTATTGAAGAGTCAGGATCTTAGCTGTAACGTGACAATTCCTAGGGCTCCAATAGGCTCTCAGAACCCGGGAAAAACCTGAACGATGACGAGGCAGCCTCAGGCTGAAACACAGAATCCCCTTTCCCAAGTGTCCCATCAGAGGACAATGGGATTAGGCGCGTGCGCGATTCGACCCCGTGCAGTATTTTCCTTCGGCTGTTTAGCTAATTGCAGATTCCCGGTCGGAATATTATCGCTTTTTTACGAGAATAATGGCATAAAAATGGATTTTAAACAGCGGTTGACATGCTTCGAAGTACGGTAATGGAATATGTAGAATTTTTTTGTCACGTTCTGCGCCATGCGCACGACCGTGATTTACCATTCTGATAGTGTCTAGAACGCACGAACAAAACGCCGCTGTTTGGATATAACGATGGATTATTTGGGACCAAACCTACATTTGTTATTGAAGTAGGAGTCCTGGGAGTGCATTCTGACGAAGAACAGGAAAGGTAAGACCATTTTTCTTATAGGAAATGTGATTTTGGTGAAGGCTAAACTGGGTGGGTGTCTAAATAGCTAGCCCGTGATGGCTGGGCTATGTACTTAGAATATTGCAAAATGTGCTTCATCCGAAAAGCTATTTTAAAATCGGACATATCGAGTGCATAGAGGAGTAATGTATCTATAATTCTTAAAATAATTGTTATGCTTTTTGTGAACGTTTATCGTGAGTAATTTAATAAATCGTTATTAAATTCCCCAGAAGTTTGCGGGGGGTATGCTTTTTCTGAACGTCACATGCTAATGTAAAAAGCTGGTTTTTGATATAAATATGAACTTGATTGAACAGACATGCATGTATTGTATAACATAATGTCCTAGGTGTGTCATCTGATGAAGATCATAAAAGGTTAGTGCTGCATTTAGCTGTGGTTTGGGTTTTTGTGACATTATATGCTAGCTTGAAAAATGGGTGTCTGATTATTTCTGGCTGGGCACTCTCCTGACATAATCTAATGTTTTGCTTTCGTTGTAAAGCCTTTTTGAAATCGGACAGTGTGGTTAGATTAACGAGAGTCTTGTCTTCAAATAGCTGTAAAATAGTCATATGTTTGAAAAGTGGAAGTTTTCGGATTTTAGAGGAGTTTGTATTTCGCGCCCCGCTCATCATTGGATATTGGAGCAGACGTTCCGCTAGCGGAACATCTAGATGTAAGTCTAACCACACTGTCCGATTTCAAAAAGGCTTTACAGCGAAAGCAAAACATTAGATTTTGTCAGCAGAGTACCCAGCCAGAAATAATCAGACACCCATTTTTCAAGCTAGCATATAATGTCACAAAAAACAAAACCACCGCTAAATGCAGCACTAACCTTTGATTATCTTCATCAGATGACACACCTAGGACATTATGTTATACAATACATGCATGTCTGTTCAATCAAGTTCATATTTATATAAAAAAACAGCTTTTTACATTAGCATGTGACGTTCAGAACTAGCATTCCCACCGAACACTTCCGGTGAATTTACTAAATTACTCACGATAAACGTTCACAAAAAGCATAACAGTTATTTTAAGAATTATAGATACAGAACTCCTCTATGCACTCGATATGTCCGATTTTAAAATAGCTTTTCGGATGAAGCACATTTTGCAATATTCTAAGTACATAGCCCAGCCATCACGGGCTAGCTATTTAGACACCCACCCAGTTTAGCCTTCACCAAAATCACATTTCCTATAAGAAAAATGGGCTTACCTTTCCTGTTCTTCGTCAGAATGCACTCCCAGGACATCTACTTCAATAACAAATGTTGGTTTGGTCCCAAATAATCCATCGTTATGTTCCATCAACGACGTTTTGTTCGTGCGTTCTAGACACTATCAGAATGGTAAATCACGGTCGCGCGCATGGCGCAGAAAGTGACAAAAAAATTCTAAATCTTCCATTACCGTACTTCGAAGCATGTCAACTGCTGTTTAAAATAAATTTTTATGCAATTTATCTCATAGAAAAGCGATAATATTCCGACTGGGAATCTGCATGTCTGTAAACTGAGGGAAAAACCGAAAGACGGGGGCGGGGCAGGTCAAGCGCCTAAGCCTTTCTCCACTGATAGACCACTCAGCAAAAGCGCTCGTGTGTTTCAGCCAGGGCTTTGAATTACGTCATTCCTGTTTTTCCCGGGCTCTGAGAGCCCATTGGAGACGTGGGAAGTGTCACGTAACAGCAGAGATCCCTTGTAATAGATAGAGAGAATCAACAAGGGCAAGAAATGTTCAGACAGGGTACTTCCTGAACAGAACCTTCTCAGGTTTTTGCCTGCCATAGGAGTTCTGTTATACTCACAGACACCATTCAAACAGTTTTAGAAACTTGGAGTGTTTTCTATCCAAAGCTAATAATTATATGCATATTCTAGTTTCTGGGCAGGACTAATAATCAGATTAAATCGGGTACGTTTTTTATCCAGCCGTGAAAATACTGCCCCCTAGTCATAAGAGGTTAACACTTGGTAGACTATATAACTTAAACATCCATGGTGGAGACATTAACACTTGGTAGACTATATAACTTAAACATCCATGGTGGTGACATTAACACTTGGTAGACTATATAACTTAAACATCCATGGTGGAGACATTAACACTTGGTAGACTATATAACTTAAACATCCATGGTGGAGACATTAACACTTGGTAGAATATATAACTTAAACATCCATTGTGGTGACATTAACACTTGGTAGAATATATAACTTAAACATCCATGGTGGAGACATTAACACATGGTAGACTATATAACTTAAACATCCATGGTGGAGACATTAACACTTGGTAGACTATATAACTTAAACATCCATGGTGGAGACATTAACACTTGGTAGACTATATAACTTAAACATCCATGGTGGAGACATTAACACATGGTAGACTATATAACTTAAACATCCATGGTGGAGACATTAACACTTGGTAGACTATATAACTTAAACATCCATGGTGGTGACATTAACACTTGGTAGACTATATAACTTAAACATCCATGGTGGAGACATTAACACTTGGTAGACTATATAACTTAAAGATCCATGGTGGAGACATTAACACTTGGTAGAATATATAACTTAAACATCCATGGTGGAGACATTAACACTTAGTAGAATATATAACTTAAACATCCATGGTGGTGACATTAACTTTTTCATAATGATCCAGATGTTTTTTTCTAGAAGCTTGTTGGTGTAGACCAGCTTGTTGTTGTCATTGTCTTCATCACAGTTGTCCCTGTTGTGTAGTATGGTGGCAAAACTGTTGTAACAATGTTTATCTAGTGTACCAATGTATTTAATTAAAGTCTCTAACAATGTATCTATGTATTTTATTAAAGTCTGTTATAATGTTTATCCAGTGTATCTATGTATTTAATTAGTCTGTTATAATGTTTATCCAGTGTATCTATGTATTTAACTAAAGTCTGTTATAATGTTATCCAGTGTATCTATGTATTTAATTACTCTGTTATAATGTTTATCCAGTGTATCTATGTATTTAACTAAAGTCTGTTATAATGCGTATCCAGTGTATCTATATATTTAATTAGTCTGTTTTAATGTTTATCCAGTGTATCTATATATTTAATTAGCCTGTTATAATGTTTATCCAGTGTATCTATGTATTTAATTAAAGTCTGTTATAATGTTAATCCAGTGTATCTATGTATTTAACTAAAGTCTGTAATAATGTTTATCCAGTGTATCTATGTATTTAATTAGTCTGTTATCATGTTTATCCAGTGTATCTATGTATTTAATTCGTCTGTTATAATGTTTATCCAGTGTATCTATGTATTTAATTAGTCTGCTATAATGTTTATCCAGTGTATCTATGTATTTAATTAGTCTGTAATAATGTTTATCTAGTGTATCTATGTATTTAATTAGTCTGTAATAATGTTTATCCAGTGTATCTATGTATTTAATTAGTCTGTAATAATGTTTATCTAGTGTATCTATGTATTTAATTAGTCTGTAATAATGTTTATCCAGTGTATCTATGTATTTAATTAGTCTGTAATAATGTTTATCTAGTGTATCTATGTATTTAATTAGTCTGTTATAATGTTTATCCAGTGTATCTATGTATTTAATTAAAGTCTGTAATAATGTTTATCCAGTGTATCTATGTATTTAATTAGTCTGTTATAACGTTTATCCAGTGTATCTATGTATTTAATTAAAGTCTGTAATAATGTTTATCCAGTGTATCTATGTATTTAATTAAAGTCTGTAATAATGTTTATCCAGTGTATCTATGTATTTAATTAGTCTGTTATAATGTTTATCCAGTGTATCTATGTATTTAACTAAAGTCTGTTATAATGTTTATCCAGTGTATCTATGTATTTAATTAGTCTGTTACAATGTTTATCCAGTGTATCTATGTATTTAATTAAAGTCTGTAATAATGTTTATCCAGTGTATCTATGTATTTAATTAAAGTCTGTTATAATGTTTATCCAGTGTATCTATGTATTTAATTAAAGTCTGTAATAATGTTTATCCAGTGTATCTATGTATTTAATTAGTCTGTTATAATGTGTATCCAGTGTATCTATGTATTTAATTAGTCTGTAATAATGTTTATCCAGTGTATCTATGTATTTAATTAAAGTCTGTTATAACGTTTATCCAGTGTATCTATGTATTTAATTAAAGTCTGTTATAATGTTTATCCAGTGTATCTATGTATTTAATTAAAGTCTGTATTAATGTTTATCCATTGTATCTATGTATTTAATTAGTATGTTATAATGTTTATCCAGTGTATCTATGTATTTAATTAAAGTCTGTTATAATGTTTATCCAGTGTATCTATGTATTTAACTAGTCTGTTATAATGTTTATCCAGTGTATCTATGTATTTAATTAGTCTGTTATAATGTTTATCCAGTGTATCTATGTATTTAATTAGTCTGTTATAATGTTTATCCAGTGTATCTATGTATTTAACTAAAGTCACATGATGTACTGATGAGACCTGCTCCCCCTGCTAGAACACTTCCCCTTTGTCTACATGACTGACTCATGGTTCTGGACTCACAGCCAAATGCTGTTTCTCCATATCCTGTTATTTACTGTAACATATCCTGTTATTTAGTAGACTGAGCTAAGCTGTGAGAGACGAGCAAGACAAATGGTTGTGGTTCTTTTTAGAAACAGTGTAGAGATAATGAGCATTGAGAAAGGTCGTGACATTTCTCCACAAGACCTCACCACAGGATATCCGCAGTTTCTCTGTTCCATAGTCCTGTGTTCATATTTCTGTTATTCACCCAATGTTCACAGGTCTGATGAACACACAAAATTATTGGGTTTTTAAAACAATACAGCCACAACAATGTACGTAAAAATGATTAATACTTAAATGTTAGATGTTGACTTATATCAATTACAAGCAATATAGACAGCATACATGGTTAATATTTGCTAATTATCTCTGTTAGATCACATTCATCAGTAAAGCGCTATTCATTTTGTTTTATGTCAATTTTGTAATGAAAAATTGATCATAATCAAGACATTGGTGGAATAAATCATGTTTATCTTGAACAAATATAAATGAAACAAGGTTTTCATCACTATTGATGTGTATTGCTTTGAACTGAACAAATTGGAAGGACAAATTGTGTTTTATACAGTGTTTTATGATGAGCCCCATTGAACACAAATTGATTCCGGTCTACACACCACATGAGGGACAGAGTTTTACTGTGTGTGTGTTGCAAATGTATTTCTCATATTTCCATCAGATTACAAGGGCACAAAAACAATTTGAAAACAAATATAATATTGACAAGCTCCCCTATCTGTGTGACCTGTTGTGATGAGAACAGGGTAACCAGTGGAGAACAAACACCACAGTAAATAAAACCTAGGACTAGATTTATCACTTTAGTTCATTTCCCTTGACATTTGTACTTCTACTTTTTGTACACACAGCTCACACTCTCCTACACACACCAGCTGGCTGAGAGGGCCCTAGTGGAGCCAGCTGGCTGAGAGGGCCCTAGTGGAGCCGGCTGGCTGAGAGGGCCCTAGTGGAGCCGGCTGGTTGAGAGGGCCCTAGTGGAGCCATCTGACTGGTTGTGTAAGTAAGTGTAAGTAGTTGAATTAGTCTGTGAGCTACTTGTATTGATTTATAGACTATTTTATAGTTAATTTACAGTGTATTGACCAACGGCCTGTACAGGTCCGGACTGAATCTTTTGAAACTGTTTAATGTTAACTGTTTGTTTATTTCACTTGCTTTGGCAATGTTAACATATGTTTCCCATGCCAATAAAGCCCCTTTGAATTGAATTGAGAGGGGGGGTGGGGGTGGATGAGAAATGAACATCAACATGACCTTTCATGAGAAGTCTGTAATGAAAAGATATTCAGTTGACTGCATGTTAGTCTGTCAGCCCTATCTCTGTTGAACCTCCCTTTCCTCCCCTTATCTCTACCTCTCCACTACTATCTCCTCTGTCCTCCCCACCCCTCTCTGCTCCTCTCTCTCGTTCTCTCTCAATTCAATTCAGTTCAACTGAAGGGCTTTATTGGCATGGGAAACATATGTTAACATTGCCAAAGCAAGTGAAGTAAATAATAAACAAAGTGAAATAAACAATAACATTAAAAGTAAACATTACACTTCCAAAAGTTCCAAAAGAATAAAGACATTTCAAATGTCATATTAAGATACAAAAGGGAAACAAAATAAACCTAAATATGGGATGTATTTACAGTGGTGTTTGTTCATCACTGGTTGCCCTTTTCTTGTGGCAAAAGGTCACACATCTTGCTGCTGTGATGGTACTGTGGTATTTCATCCAATAGATATGGGTGTTTATCATAATTGGGTTTGTCTTTAAATTCTTTGTGGATCTGTGGAATCTGAGGGAAACGTGTCTCTAATATGGTCGTACATTGGGCAGGAGGTTAGGAAGTGCAGCTCAGTTTCCACCTCATTTTGTGGGCAGTGTGCACATAGCCTGTCTTCTCTTGAGAGCCAGGTCTGCCTACGGCGACCTTTCTCAATAGCAAGGCTATGCTCTGTGTCTTTACATAGTCAAAGCTTTCTTTAAGTTTGGGTCAGTCACAGTAGTCAGGAATTCTGCCATTGTGTACTCAATGTTTAGGGCCAAATAGCATTCTAGTTTCATAGCCATAGAGACAGATACAATCAATCATTGACACACTGAATATACAACAGTCAGATGCATGACACCATCACCAATGTTTCCTTAATTAAACTTTTTACGGCACTGAGCAGACTTCAGGTCTGCTGAGCTCAAACTTGAACATTGTGAAAATTCTGTGCAACTTCCAGTGTGTGTTTAATGTGAACACTGAGGCTGTTTACCCTTTAAGTTACAGTTAACAGTGGACAAGTAGGCTACTATGGCTATTTGATCATAATGTAGGCCTACCAGAGTGACCTACCATCAAAAACAACAGAGAAAATGCTTCTCATAACATTTTAACATGGAAACAGCTGTTCTATCATTCAGCCTACAGTAGCAGCCAATGTGTGGTGTTTAATATAGGCCTACATTCCATGAGACTTTTGAAAAAAAACATGCAGGGCTTGACATTAACCTGTTTATATACTTCTCCTTCAGGTAAGCTGGTGACTGAAAATGCTGTTGTGTTTGATGCAAGCTTATGCAAGTGTGTCCCAAAATACAACACTGCCCCTTTAAGACAAAAATCTTTTTACCTGACTGGATTTTCAAAGAGTCTAGAAATGTACCTGGTTTGTAGGAAGTAATCACTCCCCTATTGCTGACTACAAATGATGTATAACTGGGCTAATAACTCACCAACTAGTAAAGGATATGAACAAAATGTGCACACATGCAGCTCTCTCTTTGATCTCGTAATAAGTGGATGTACTCAGGACCACAGCTGTAAACACAATCCAGTTCAAAGCAAATGGAACACATCCATACATGACAATAGTCTATTTGCATGTAGGTCTACTGCAGCTCTGATTGGTTCTGCAGCACCGGTCTGTGTAGAGGGGGTAAGCAGAGGGGGGGTTGGGATGGGGTTGAGGGAGGGTAAGCAGAGGGGGGGTTGGGATGGGGCTGAGGGAGGATAAGCAGAGGGGGGGTTGGGATGGGCTGAGGGAGGATAAGCAGAGGGGGGGTTGGGATGGAGCTGAGGGAGGATAAGCAGAGGGGGGGGTTGGGATGGGGCTGAGGGAGGGTAAGCAGAGGGGGGGTTGGGATGGGGCTGAGGGAGGGTAAGCAGAGGGGGGGGTTGGGATGGGGCTGAGGGAGGGTAAGCAGAGGGGGGGTTGGGACGGAGCTGAGGGAGGGGTAAGCAGAGGGGGGGTTGGGACGGGGTTGAGGGAGGGTAAGCAGAGGGGGGGTTGGGACGGGGCTGAGGGAGGGTAAGCAGAGGGGGGGTTGGGATGGGGCTGAGGGAGGGTAAGCAGAGGGGGGGGTTGGGATGGAGCTGAGGGAGGGTAGGCAGAGGGGGGGGTTGGGATGGGGTTGAGGGAGGGTAGCAGAGGGGGGGTTGGGATGGGGCTGAGGGAGGGTAAGCTGAGGGGGGGTTGGGATGGGGCTGAGGGAGGGTAAGCAGAGGGGGGGTTGGGATGGGGTTGAGGGAGGGTAAGCAGAGGGGGGGTTGGGATGGCGTTGAGGGAGGGTAAGCAGAGGGGGGGTTGGGATGGGGCTGAGGTAGGGTAAGCAGAGGGGGGGTTGGGATGGGGTTGAGGGAGGGTAAGCATGTGGCTGAGGGAGGGTAAGCAGAGGGGGGTTTGGGATGGGGCTGAGGGAGGGTAAGCAGAGGGGGGGTTGCACAAATAGAACTGACATCTTAACAGAACCACATGACAACATAATTGATCGCTGAGGAACATTCACCACGTGCATACTGTCAAGCTGAATTACACATAAACAAACAACTAATAAATAAACAAGGAACTCAACAACAGGGGTAGCCAGTCAATGATCACATGATGATGGGACAAGGAGGATAAGAAGTGGAGATAAAGAAAAAAAGGATTTAGGAAGAACGAAAATAAAAAAGCTATTTACTCTGAAGTCAGGCTCTGACTGGTCATGGAGGGGGGGTGTGAAGGAGGGAGTGGGGGGGGGCGTGAAGGAGGGAGTGGGGGAGAGGTGGGCGGGGTCTCACCCGGCGGAGCTGAGCATCGTTGACAAATGTTCGCCTGCCCCCTCTTCTTCAGGGACGAGGCCCTCAAGGTTTACGGACCGAAACCTCGGGAAGTGAGCAAAGACTTGTTGCCATGTACATAGTGTTTTATAGTGAGTGGTTGATCATGGAGGATTTAACTGGAGGCAGGTGGAAGTATATTGGTGTATAGAGGCCTGTTGTGGGGTTCAGGTTAAGGTAGAAGTGTATTGGTGTATAGAGGCCTGTTGTGGTGTTCAGGTTAAGGTAGAAGTGTATTGGTGTATATAGAGGCCTGTTGTGGTGTTCAGGTTAAGGTAGAAGTGTATTGGTGTATATAGAGGCCTGTTGTGGTGTTCAGGTTAAGGTAGAAGTATATTGGTATATAGAGGCCTGTTGTGGTGTTCAGGTTAAGGTAGAAGTATATTGGTATATAGAGGCCTGTTGTGGTGTTAAGGTAGAAGTATATTGGTATATAGAGGCCTGTTGTGGTGTTCAGGTTAAGGTAGAAGTGTATTGGTGTGTATAGAGGCCTGTCGGTGTTAGACTGGTATTGGTGTTGTCTAAGAGAGACGAAGGGAAGAACAGTGTGTACTGTGTGTGTAGAGGTCTATACAGACTGTGTGTATACATATAGGTCTATACAGACTGTGTGTATACATATAGGTGTATAGGGGTCTATAGAGACTGTGTGTATACATAGAGGTGTATAGGGGTCTATAGAGACTGTGTGTATACATATAGGTGTATAGGGGTCTATACAGACTGTGTGTATACATATAGGTGTATAGGGGTCTATAGAGACTGTGTGTATACATATAGGTGTATAGAGGTCTATAGAGACTGTGTATACATAGAGGTCTATAGAGACTGTGTGTATACATAGAGGTGTATAGAGGTCTATAGAGACTGTGTGTATACATAGAGGTCTATAGAGACTGTGTGTATACATAGAGGTCTATAGAGACTGTGTGTATACATAGAGGTGTATAGAGGTCTATAGAGACTGTGTATACATAGAGGTCTATAGAGACTGTGTGTATACATAGAGATGTATTGTCAGGTGTGTAGAGGTCTATACGTGTTGTGGAAGGGAAGGAGGAGAGGAACCTACCCCATCTTTTGTCAGGTGAGCGTAGACATGTAGTCTACTGTATGTATAGATAGGAATGTATTGTGGCTGTCCAAGAGAAGAGTTACATTGGTCAAAGAACAGGTTGGGCGGACTGTGTAACAAAGGACGACCACCCTCATCCAACAACATTTAAAAACGTTAAAAAAAGGAAGGAATATATACATCATTTTTATATATCGAAATATCTGGTTAAAAAACACTTTTGCAATGGTCTATAGTTGTCACAACAGCACCCTCTATAGGTGAGGGTGGGTTTTCACTGTGCTCTTGCACTCACCATAGAAACCTATGGGTACGACGCTGCCCAGGTGAGAATGAATACAGTCACAACCCCTACATTAGCAATTGACAGGCTGAAACGGTTTTGCTCGGTTAAAGCTAGCTTAGCCACTTCTTCGGCTAAACGTTGAGATAACTTTACCATCGTCTCTGTCTGCTATTGTTACTACTGGCATGGCTTGTCAATGACATGACAGCCTGGTTGATGGACAATGAAGAAGTTGCATTGGCTATGTAGGTCAGTGGTCCCCAATTACATTCAGCCACGGGACCATAATTATAAAAAAAGTGTCCACTGCAAACTGACCGCAACAACCCCAAACAGATATAATACTTGACAAAAACATAATAATTTCAAACCTTGATTACATTGAGATACGATGACGTGTCTCTCTATTTGCAGTATGTGTGGGAACACTTGGGAACAGATGTCCTACATTACAATCACTTTGAGCTGATAACCTGGCGATTTTATACTTGTTTATGTGCAACAACAAAAAAACTAAAAACTAAAATTACTTGGAGTGCAAAATAAAATCACCCGTGGGCTGAATTTGGCCTGCTGGCCCCCTATGTAGGTTATGTCCTGTTGTAGGTTGTGTCATGTTGTAGGTTGTATCATGTTGTAGGTTGTGTCATGTTGTAGGTGGTGTCATGTTGTAGGTTATGTCCTGATGTAGGTGGTGTCATGTTGTAGGTGGTGTCATGTTGTAGGTTATTGTCACGCCCTGACCTTAGAGAGCCTTTTTATTCTCTATTTTAGTTAGGTCAGGGTGTGACTAGGGTGGGTACTCTAGTTTTTTGTATTTCTATGTTGGCGTGGTATGGTTCCCCATCAGAGGCAGCTGCCTATCGTTGTCTCTGATTGGGGATCATATTTAGGCAGCCTTTTCCCACCTTTTGTTTGTGGGATATTAATATTGTATTGTAGCTTTAGAGTTGGATAATACTGGGACTGTAGGAGAGATGAGGGGTGGATAATACTGGGACTGTAGGAGAGATGAGGGGTGGATAATACTGGGACTGTAGGAGAGATGAGGGGTGGATAATACTGGGACTGTAGGAGAGATGAGGGGTGGATAATACTGGGACTGTAGGAGAGATGAGGGGTGGATAATACTGGGACTGTAGGAGAGATGAGGGGTGGATAATACTGGGACTGTAGGAGAGATGAGGGGTGGACAATACTGGGACTGTAGGAGAGATGAGGGGTGGATAATACTGGGACTGTAGGAGAGATGAGGGGTGGATAATACTGGGACTGTAGGAGAGATGAGGGGTGGATAATACTGGGACTGTAGGAGAGATGAGGGGTGGATAATACTGGGACTGTAGGAGAGATGAGGGGTGGATAATACTCTTCCCCTTTTCTCTCTCGCTCTCCTTTTCACTCCCTCCCTTTCTCCCCCTCTCTCTTTCTCTTTCTCTGCCCCCCTCCCCCCCTGACTCTCTCTCTCTGTTGAATAAAGTCAAGTGTCTCTTCACACTGCATACTCAATGCACACCTAAAGTACACACAGGGAGTTTAATCTAGCTTTGTTCTCAATACACACCTAAAGTACACACAGGGAGTTTAATCTAGTTTTGTTCTCAATACACAGCTAAAGTACACACAGGGAGTTTAATCTAGTTTTGTTCACCCTAAAACACATTAGCTAGCTAGCTGTTGAGATACAGTACAACAACCACTTGAGTAGTGAGTCTTGGAGTCAAACTACATACCACAATCTGTATGATGTGGGCTATACTCGGGCTTGTCTTAGGACAGTAAGTTGGTGGTTGGAGACATCCCTCTAGTGGTGTGGGGGCTGTGCTTTGGCAAAGTGGGTGGGGTTATATCCTGCCTGTTTGGTCCTGTCCGGGGGTATCATCGGATGGGGCCACAGTGTCTTCTGATCCCTCCTGTCTCAGGCTCCAGTATTTATGCTGCAGTAGTTTATGTGTTGGGGGGCTAGGGTCAGTCTGTTACATCTGGAGTATTTCTCTTGTCTTATTCGGTGTCCTGTTTGAATTTAAATATGCTCTCTCTAATTCTCTCTTTCTCTTTTTCTTTCTTTCTTTCTTTCTTTCTTTCTTTCTTTCTCTCGGAGGACTTGAGCCCTAGGACCATGCCTCAGGACTACCTGGCATGATGACTCCTTGCTGTCCCCAGTCCACCTGGCCGTGCTGCTGCTCCAGTTTCAGCTGTTCTGCCTGCGGCTATGGAACCCTGACCTGTTCACCGGACGTGCCTGTTGGACCCTCGACAACTACTATGATTATTATTATTTGACCATGCTGGTCATTTATGAACATTTTAACATCTTGACCATGTTCTGTTATAATATCCACCCGGCACAGCCAGAAGAGGACTGGCCACCCCTCATAGCCTGGTTCCTCTCTAGGTTTCTTCCTAGGTTTTGGCCTTTCTAGGGAGTTTTTCCTAGGGAGTTTTTCCTAGCCACCGTGCTTCTTTCACATGCATTGCTTGCTGTTTGTGGTTTTAGGCTGGGTTTCTGTACAGCACTTTGAGATATCAGCTGATGTACGAAGGGCTATATAAATACATTTGATTTGATTTGATTTGATGGAGGGAGGGAGGTAAAGGAGGAGGGAAGGGAGGGAGATGGAGGGAGGGAGGTACAGTCATCACAATGACCTCCAGATCATTAGCTGAGTCATTAACTAGGACTGCTGATAATATGTCATTATGATGAATGTGAAGGCAGGTGTGTGTTCATTGGTTCTGAGCTATCAGCTGGATAAGATAAGGAGAGGGGGAGGGTACACACACACACACACACACAGAGTATACCTCTATACTTCTATCACTACACACACCACTCCTGGGGCCCCTATACCTCTATACCCCATACCCCTATACCCCTGTACCCCTGTACCCCTGTACCTTTATACCCCTATACCTTTATACCCCTATACCTCTATACTCCTATACCTCTATCCCCCTATACCTCTATCCCCATATACCCTGTACCCCTGTACATTTATACCCCTATACCTTTATACCCCTATACCTCTATACTCCTATACCTCTATCCCCCTATACCTCTATCCCCATATACCCCTGTACCCCTGTACATTTATACCCCTATACCTTTATACCCCTATACCTCTATACTCCTATACCTCTATCCCCCTATACCTCTATCCCCATATACCCCTATACCCCTGTACCTTTATACCCCTATACCTTTATACCCCTATACCTCTATACTCCTATACCTCTATCCCCCTATACCTCTATCCCCATATACCTCTGTACCACTATACCTCTATACTCCTATACCTCTATCCCCATATACCTCTGTACCACTATACCTCTATACTCCTATACCTCTATCCCCATTGTCACAGGCCGGCTCATAGCCTGTGGCAAAAATGAGGGGACACGAACAACAGGTATAGGCCAATCAAAAAGGTTCTTTATTATAAACCAAAAACTATTAACTTTAAACAAAGAAAAAGGAATGAGGTGTGGAAATGTCATAATGTAGGGAGAGAGAGAGAGAGAGAGAGAGAGAGAGAGAGAGAGAGAGAGAGAGAGAGAGAGAGAGAGAGGTTAGTGAAGCAGTTTAAATACCCTGAGCCCAGGTGGCTCCAATCACTAACGACCCTCCTCTGCCTGCAGGAGGAACCTCTATACCTCTATACCCATATACCTCTATACCTCTATACCCCTATACCTTTATACCCCTATACCTCTATACCCCTATACCTCTATACCCCTATACCTTTATACCCCTATACCTCTATACCTTTATACCCCTATACCTTTATACCTCTATACCTCTATACCTCTATACCCCTATACCTCTATACCCATATACCTCTATACCTCTATACCCCTATACCTTTATACCCCTATACCTCTATACCTCTATACCCCTATACCTCTATACCCATATATCTCTATACCTCTATACATCTATACCTCTATAACCCTATACCTCTATACCCCTATACCTCTATACCCCTATACCTCTATACGCCAAAGGATGTCCTTTGGGTGGTGGATCATTCTTGAAACACACAGGAAATTGTTGAGTGTGAAAACCCAGCAGCATTGCAGTTCTTGACACAAACCGGTGTGTCTGGCACCATTTACCATATCCTGTTCAAAGGCACTTAAATATGTTGTCTTGCCCATTAACCCTCTGAATGACATATACAATCCATGTCTCAATTGTCTCAAGGCTTAAAAATCATTCTTTAATATGTCTCCTCCCCTTCATCTACACTGATTGAAGTGGATTTAACAAGTGACATCAAAAAGGGATCATAACTTTCACTTGGATTCACCTGGGCTCCCGAGGCACTGCATCTTAGTGCTAGAGGAGTCACTACAGACCCTGGTTCGATTCCAGGCTGTATCACAACCAGCCGTGATTGGGAGTCCCATAGGGTGGCGCACAATTGGCCCAGCTTTGTCTGCGTTAGGGTTTGGCTGGGGTAGGCCGTCATTGAAAATAAGAATTTGTTCTTAACTTACCTTACTAGATAAATAAAGGTTAAATAAAATGTCAAAGGTGTTCATAATGTTTTGTCAACTCAGTGTATAAGTTGGGGGGAGGTGGGGATCAGCTTTAATAGGGCAAATAGATTGGGGCTTCCATTAATGTAATTGTCTGCATCATTTCCAACCCTCCATATATATATCTTTTAACATATCTTTTTAAATAGATTTTCCTTTATTATTTTCCTCTAAGTTTACACAAGGTTCAGATAAACTAACTATATAGACAGTATTATTTGTAGACTTCTGTAATGCATTGAAACATGATTCTGTCTGTGTTGTCATAAGGTATAATTAGTCTGGTTGAACAGCTATACCAACACCTCTCCTCTCACTCTTTAGGAATGTCTCTCAGTAGTTTTCCTACGGCAGCGTCCTCCCTGACTTTGTGTGTTTGTGCGTTAGTGTGTGTGTGCGCGTGCCATCTTCATACCACGCAATCATGTGAAGATCTGAGTCGAGATATCACGGTTCAGGTCTGTCCTACACCATACTGTCTGTCCTACACCATACTGTCTGTCCTACACCATACTGTCTGTCCTACACCATACTGTCTGTCCTACACCATACTGTCAGTCCTACACCATACTGTCTGTCCTACACCATACTGTCTGTTTTACACCATACTGTCTGTCCTACACCATACTGTCTGTCCTACACCATACTGTCTGTCCTACACCATACTGTCAGTCCTACACCATACTGTCTGTCCTACACCATACTGTCTGTCCTACACCATACTGTCTGTCCTACACCATACTGTCTGTCCTACACCATACTGTCTGTTTTACACCATACTGTCTGTCCTACACCATACTGTCTGTCCTGCACTATACAGTCTGTTTTACACCATACTGTCTGTCCTATACCATACTGTCTGTCCTATACCATACTGTCTGTCCTACACCATACTGTCTGTTTTACACCATACTGTCTGTCCTACACCATACTGTCTGTCCTGCACTATACAGTCTGTCCTACTTCATACTGTCTGTCCTACACTATACAGTCTGTCCTACTTCATACTGTCTGTCCTATACCATACTGTCTGCCCTACACCATAATGTCTGTCCTGCACCATACTGTCTGTTTTACACTATACTGTCTGTCCTACACCATACTGTCTGTCCTACACCATACTGTCTGTTCTACACCATACTGTCTAGATATCATGTACAGCTCTGTCCTACACCATACTGTCTGTCCTACACCATACTATCTGTCCTACACCATAATGTCTGCCCTACACCATATTGTCTGTCCTACACCATACTGTCTGTTTTACACCATACTGTCTGTCCTACACCATACTGTCTGTTTTACACCATACTGTCTGTCCTACACCATACTGTCTGTCCTACACCATAATGTTTGCCCTACACCATATTGTCTGTCCTACACCATACTGTCTGTTATACACCATATTGTCTGTCCTACACCATACTGTCTGTTTTACACCATACTGTCACACAGAGAACACAAACACAGGTGGCTCTGCTCAGTTCAACATCAACTCAGTTCAATATATTTATTGTCTATGTAGTGTCGGACCAACCGACTCTTGTTTTTGGCGTTCACAATGAACGTAACGATGTTACAAACACAATGCACGTTGTACAGCAGATTGAAAGTGATCGGGTCCATTACATGTCACTCAACATGAAACAGTGAAATCATTTCCAGCCCTGTGGGAGGAGTCCGACTTGACACCCTATTCCCTTTACAGGGCATTACTTTAGACCATTTTCCAATATGTTTACATCCGTCTATTTAATACGGTATCTGTTGGAGGTGGTACGGATTGTTATGCTTTGATCATGTCCAATCTGTTGGTGTTTCAAATCAAAACAACATGTTGGGAGAACGTTGGGAGTTGGGTTTCCCTGTAAGGTAAGGCTAATTGACATCATTTGAGTAAATTGGAGGTGTACCTGTGGATGTATTTCAATGGCCTACCTTCAAACTCAGTGCATCTTTGCTTGCCGTCATGGGAAAATCTAAAGAAATCAGCCAAGACCTCAGAAAAGAATTGTAGACCTCCACAAGTCTGGTTCATCCTTGAGATAAATTTCCAAACTCCTGAAGGTACCACATTCATCTGTACAAACAACAGTACGCAAGTATAAACACCATTGGACCATGCAGACGTCATACTGCTCAGGAAGGAGACGCGTTCTGTCTCCTAGAGATGAACATACTTTGGTGCGAAAAGTGCAAATAAATCCCAGAACAACAGCAAAGGACCTTGTGAAGATGCTGGAGGAAACAGGTACAAAAGTATCTATATCCACAGTAAAACGAGTCCTATATCAACATAACCTGAAAGGCCGCTCAGCAAGGAAGAAGCCACTGCTCCAAAACCGCCATAAAAAAGCCAGGCTATGGTTTGCAACTGCAGATGGGGACAAAGATCGTACTTTTTGGAGAAATGTCCTCTGCTCTGATGAAACAAAAATAGAACTGTTTGGGCATAATGACCATCGAAATGATTGGAGGAAAAAGGGGGACGCTTGCAAGCTGAAGAACCGTGAAGAACAAGGGTGGCAGCATCATGTTGTGGGGGTGCTTTGCTGCAGGAGGGACTGGTGCTCTTCACAAAAGGAAGGGAAATTATATGGATATATTGAAGCAAAATCTCAAGACATCAGTCAGGAAGTTAAAGCTTGGTCACAAATGGGTCTTCCAAATGGACAATGACCCCAAGCATGCTTCCAAAGTTGTGGCAAAATGGCTTAAGGACAACAAAGGTATTGGAGTGGCCATCACAAAGCCCTGACCTCAATCCTATAGAAAATTTGTGGGCAGAACTGAAAAAGTGTGTGCGAGCAAGGAGGCCTACAAACCTGACTCAGTTACACTTATTTTGGGAAACTTGTGGAAGGCTACCCGAAACGTTTGACCCAAGTTAAAAAATGTATAGACAATGCTACCAAATACTAATTGAGTGTATGTAAACTTCTGAACCACTGGGAATGTGACAAAAGAAATAAAAGCTTAAATAATTCATTCTCTCTACTATTATTCTGACATTTCACATTCTTAAAATAAAGTGGTGATCCTAACTGACCTAAGACAGGGAATTTTCACTGTGATTAAATGTCAGGAATTGTGAAAAACTGAGTTTAAATGTATTTGGCTAAGGTGTATGTAAACTTCCCACTTCAACTCTATTTCCCTCAGATTACACAGATACACAAAGAATTTGAAAACAAACCCAATTTGGATAAACTCCCATATCTATTGGGGGAAATACCACAGTGTGAAATCACAGCAAGATTTGTGACCTGTTGCCACAAGAAAAGGGCAACCAGTGAAGAACAAACACCATTATAAATACAACATATATTTATGTTTATTTACTCTCTTAACAGAGAGTACACAGTGGCAGAATAGCTGACCACTGTGCCTGATCCCAAATTAAGAAAATCCTTGACTATGTACAAACAAATCAAACATCAAACTCCCATATCTGTTAGGCAAAGTACTGCAGTGTGTAATCACACTAGATTTGTGGCCTGTTGCCTTGAGAAAGGGACAACCAGAGGAGCACAACCAACATTACAACCTATATTTATCTGTTTATTTATCTTCACACGTCAACTATTTGACATTGTTACAACACTGTACGTAGACATAATATAACACATTTTATCAGTGTAATGTTTAGTAAAGTTTCCCTTGTTTATTTCCCTTGTGTTTAGTGTTTTTTCCCTAAACACGTGTCCCATGCCAACAAACCCTTTGAGAAAGTAGAAAGAGAGAGAGAGAGATACACATTGAGATAATCAAAAGATAAGTATCCACCTGTTTCAAATAAAAACATATTTCTTAGTATCTACATTCAATTGATAACAGAGAAAAACAAAGATGCTCAAAACAAGATACTATCGTCTTTCACTTTTATCTCGATGGAAAAGTACAGTTATTTCCCCAGCATTTACATACAACAGAGACATTGTATTACGAACCAAGTTAACCTAGTTCAGTTGTAATTGGCACCTGTGGGTTTAAATTGGGCTGTGCTGGGTAAACCGAGGCATGCAATTCTCTTTAAGCTATTCTGGGGAGGTATGTATTCGCTGTTACATAACCCCTTGCAGTCTACTGCCAAGACACGCAGCTCTAACAACACACGGAAGGAGTACACACACACACACACTTACATACACACACGTGAACTCAATGCACCCACACACACACACCTTTTTAACAATGCAAATGGAATCACAAGCACACAGGTAGATTACACATGCACACAACCCACACACATCTGTGACAACACAAATGAAGTCAACCTACACAACACACACAAACTCAGAAAACATACAACACACACGTTTCTCTGTCCGTACAGCATCTTACTGTCAGTCAGATGAACCACATTGACATTTCAGCAATAAGATAAAACACACTGTAGTCTACAGCAGCAGCATCTAGGGGAAGTATAATAAATATCATAAACGTATACATACCTAAATGAATAACAGATAACGTGTTGTCCCAAATAGTGTTGCAGGTCTGTCAGTCTGTCTGTCAGTTCAGTCTGTTCAGGGTATTCACATAAACCTGGGCAGTCTCTCACAGTCTTTCTTTCTATCTCTCTATCTCTCTTTCTGTCACTGGTTCTTTCTGTCACGAGTCCTTGTTGTGGGCTAAACAGCCCGGATAGACGGATGGATGAATGGATAGACGGATGGATGGATGAAGGAGGATTAAAAAAACCAACAGAGTGGTGACAGACAGATCTCAGTCACAGAGGAAGATAAGAACAGAACAGCAACAGGTGTAAGTCTGTCTAGGTGTTAAGGTGAAGAGAGGTCTGGAGCTGTGAGGAAGGAAAGAACACTCTAGAATGATTGTGTTCTCCCTCCTGCCGTTATAAACTCCAGGGGAGGTGGAGGGGGAGTGTCATATGTCACAAAGTGCAGGAAGCTGCCAGCAACTGCTCTGATTGGTGGCTGCATCAATTTCCTTGCAGGTGCTCGGTCAATAACGACCCAGTGGAATATATTGTGATGCGCCCAAATTGTCACACAAAACCCACATGTTGTTAAATTAGACGGCTGGAAAAAGAAATTGTTGTTCTCTCTCTCTCTCTCTCTCTCTCTCTCTCTCTTTCTCTCTCTCTTTCTCTCTCTCTCTCTCTCTCTCTCTCTCTCTCTTTCTCTCTCTCTCATAACTCTTCGTGTTGTTGTTTGTTTAGTGTTTTCCAATTTTCCCAGAAGTGGTTCGATTCTATCGATTTTAAATTCATTGAGCTGGTTTCTGACGTCTGCTTGACATGTTTAGATTTGATAGGGAAGTTGAAAGGTCAATATACTGTAGGCTTTCTACTGCCAAGTTTACTCCTTCGCTATCTCAGTGAAACTTTTCTCCAGGAAGTTGTCTAAACGGTATTTCATTTGTTGTTGCCTAATTGTTGTTTGGTAGGTTGCTATACTACTTTCCTTCCAGGAGCGAACAGTATGTTGGG